>NC_133102.1:33339342-33395741 GCF_022965805.1 Primulina eburnea
GTTCATGGCGCTGTGACATGGAGACAGTAGCGTTGCAGATTTGTCAGGAAGTTTGAGAGGGGCTGTCACTTTGTGCCCCTAATTGCAAATGATGCCCGGGAGAAGCTGAGGCATTTTGTGGATGGTTTACGGAAGATCTTTCTCCGTGATGTGAGAGTCGCTGGTCCTACTACATATGCCGTTGCCGTGTCTAGAGCCTTGGCGGCAGAGCAAGACCAGAGGGATATAGAGGTTGATAGGCAGGGCAAGAGGCCCTATTAGGCACCTCAGCAGCAGCAGTAGTAACAACAGCGACCCCAGCTTAAGAGGCCCTTCCCGGGTCAGTAGGGGAAGAGGTCATTTCTGGGACCACCAAAAGGAAAGGGTCCCATTCCTCAGCAGAAGGCTCCACAGAAGCCTGAAGAGCACCCAGTATGCCCGAAGTCCCACTGCCAGCATCCGGGATAGTGCTTATGGGGATCGGGCAAGCGCTTCAAATGCTGAGCCAGTGATCATATGTTGAAGGACTGCCCACAGTGGAGGCAGCCGACCCAAAGTAGTGTGTTTGCAATGCAGGCAAATGAGGCGAACTCGGACACGACCCTGTTGACTGGTAACTTATTTAATTCATCACCTGCATTATTCTTGCTATGCATGTTTCAAATTTTATTTGAGATTATTTGTTTGCTAGTTAGTATTTTTGATTACTTGTGTAGAGATTTTTCTACTATGCATGATGTTAAGATTAGAATTTTTGTGATATAAGTTTTTGTGTTATACCGACGTCTCTCAGGAAATATTTTCATAAAGAGAGTAGTCACGAAGGCCTTGATAGATTCAAGGGCCACTCACTCTTTTATTTTGGAGATGTTCGCTCATCATCTGGACGTCAAGTCTATTAGACTCGACGTGAGCTATTCAGTGACAGTCCCATCAGCGGAAGAATTATCAGCTCTAAGCGTGGTCTGAGACATCGATCTTGAATTGCATGGCCACCTAGTATATGCCGATCTGATCGTGTTTCCGATGTCAAAATTTGATATTATCTTGGGAATGGACTGGCTGACAAAGAACTTACTTCACAGTGACTTTTAGAAAAGATCAGTGTTGGTAACGCCGTTGGGCATGGAACAGTTTCTCTTTGAGCCGGATAGATGGAGGAGTTTCTCTCGCACGATCTCTTGCATGCAGGCACATAGACTTATTCTCAAGGGTTGTCAGTCCTTCTTGGCAAGCATTGTTTCAGCTTCTGAAGTACCCAATCCGTCGATATATGATGTACCTGTAGTCATATATTTTCCTGACGTCTTTATAGACGACGTCACAGGCCTTCCTCCAGAAAGAGAGGTGGAGTTTTCCATTGACCTTGTGACAGGAACTGTGCCAATCTCAAAGGAACCGTACCGTTTAGCTCTAGCTGAGATGCTAGAACTCAAGCAGCAGATTCAAGAGCTCTTAGATAAAGAATTCATCTGGCCCTAGTTTCTCACCATAGGGCGCACCAGTGCTCTTTGTAAAGAAGAAAGATGGGAGCATGAGGCTGTATCGATTACCGAGAACTGAACAAGGTAACAATCAAGAATAAATACCCACTTCCAAGGATCGAGAACTTTTTTGATCAGTTGCAGGGAGCTAAAGTGTTCTCTAAGATAGATCTTTGATCAGGTTATCATCAGCTGAAGGTAAAAGATGCAGATATTCATAAGACTGCCTTCAGGATCAGATATAGAATTACGAGTTCTTGGTGATGCTGTTTGGACTGACGAATGCTCCAGCAATTTTTATGGACTTAATGAATCAGGGTATTTCAACCCTACCTAGATCAGTTCGTTATAGTGTTAATTGATGACATTATTATCTACTCGAAGAGCCATGACGAGCACAGTCAGCATTTGGGTACAGTTTTGCAGGTCTTGCAGAATCGCAAGTTGTTTGAAAAATTTAGTAAGTGTGAATTCTGGTTGGAGAAGGTAGCATTTTTGGGTCATTTAATATCTAGCAGTGGTATCAAGGTGGATTCAACTAAGGTGGCGGCAGTTAAGGAATGAATTGAGCCAAAGAATGCGTCCGTAGATCTGAAGTTTCCTAGGCTTAGCAGGCTACTATAAGAAATTTATTCAGAGATTTTCTTCGATAGCAGTGCCACTCACTTCATTGACAAAGAAGAATGCTAAATTCATATGGAGTGGAGAGTGCCAGTAGAGATTTGATACTTTGAAGCAAGCTCTTATTTAGGCGCCAGTGTTGGTCATGCCATCAGTGCAAGGTAATTTTAGTGTGGTACACCGATGCTTTCTAAACTCGGTTTAGGCGCAGTTTTGATGCAGCATGGTCGGGTCATAGCTTATGCCTCTAGACAGTTGAAAGTGCATGAGAAGAATTAGCCGACTCATGTTCTCGAGTTTGCTGTCATTGTCTTTGCGTTGATAATTTGGAGACATTATTTGTATGACGAGAAATGTCTAATATTTACTGATCACAAGTCTCAAGTACTTCTTCACACAGAAAGAGCTGAATATGAGACAAAGACGGTGCGTAGAGTTATTGAAAGACTACGATTGCTGAGATTAGCGACCATCCGGGGAAAGCTAATGTTGTGACAGATGCTTTGAGTAGAAAATTTACAGTCGTAGCACAGTTGTCAGTACAGAGATCTCTTCAGTCAGAGATTCCGAGATTTGGGTTAGAGGTTTATGCTAAGGGCATGGCTCCTAAGCTGTCTAATCTGACAGTCCAGTCTTCTTTGCTAGACCGAATCCGTAGAAGTCAACCTTCGGATGAACAATTAAAGAAATGGAGACTGAAGGATGAAGCCAAGGGCAGTGTACTATACACAGTGTCTGATGACATTACGAGATACAGAGGAAGGATGTGGGTGCCTAGTGTTGATTCGATCAGAGAGGATATTTTGACAGAGACACATGCATCTCTGTATTCTATCCATCCAGGAGGTACTAAGATGTACAATGATTTGCAGATTTTGTATTGATGGCCAGGTATGAAGAGAGACATCTGTCGATGTGTGTCTGAATGCCTCACTTGTCATCAAGTGAAGGCAGAGCATCAGAGGCCAGCAAGAATGTTAAGCCGCTCCCTATCCCCAAGTGGAAATGGAAGAATATCACCATGGACTTTGTGGACGGTTTTCCGAGGTCAGTCAGGGGATCCAATGACATTTGGGTCATAGTGGATCGACTTACTAAGTCAGCGCATTTCTTACCGGTGAAGAAGAATTTCTCCATGACTCAGTATGCAGAGCTCTATATCAGGGAGATAATCCGATTGCACGGAATCCCAGTTTCTATCGTGTCCGACAGGGACCCGAGGTTCACATCGTCCTTTTGGAAGAGTTTACATGCGGCCATGGGGACGAAGTTGCTATTCAGTACAAAATTTCACCCGCCGACAGATGCCAGCCTGAACGAGTGATCTAGATTTTGGAGGATTTGTTGAGAGCTTGTTTGATCGATTTCCACAGGAATTGGGAATCGAAGCTTCCTCTAGCGGAGTTTACCTACAACAACAGTTTCCAATCATCGATAGATATGGCTCCCTATGAGGCACTGTATGGGAGGAAGTGCAAATCGCCGATTCATTTGGATGAAGTCGGTGAGAGGTCAAAACTTGGTCCAGAGATTGTTCAGCAGACTGCAGATGTCGTGGTCAAGATCCGAGACAGTATGAAGACCGGCCCAGAGTCTCCAGAAGAGTTTTGTTGACAAGAGGAGAAGGGATCTTGAGTTTGCCATAGGAGATCATGTTTTCGTGAAGATAGCACTTATGAAAGGTGTTATGAAGTTTGTAAAAAGTGGCAAGCTTAGTCCGAGGTTTATTGGACCGTTCGAGATACTCGAAAGAGTTGGTACTCTAGCTTATCATGTAGCCCTACCGCCGAATCTGGCAGAGGTACACAACATGTTCCACGTTTCGATGCTGAGGAAGTATCCTAGCAAATCCCTCGCATGTTTTGAGCTTTGAGCCATTGCAGTTGGCTCCAGATCCTGTCGTATGAGGAAAGACCTGTCCAAATCTTAGACAGACAGGAGCAGAGACTTCGGAATAAAGTGACCAAGTTGGTCAAGGTCCGGTGACTGAATCAACAGTGGAAAAGGCCACTTGGGAGACCGAAGCAGATACGAGGAACCGCTACCCGGAGTTGTTTGGTAAAAGTTAATTTCGAGGACGAAATTTATTAAGTGGGGGAGGAATTGTAGAGCACAAAAATCAGTATATATAAAACCCATGCATTTATTTATTTGTTAAATTATTTAATTAATTTTAAAAACGATTTTTAGTTATGCATGATTTATGAAATCGCATTATTTTAGATTATTTATGTTAATGTTATGCACATTAAAATGTTTTCTTGAGTTTCATGTTTCAGCCGATTATTCGATGCGGGATCGAGAAAAAGAGACCGACGACGATTTTGGTAATTTTAAAAATTTGTATTTTATTTTAAGTTAGGATTGGGTCATTTAAATGGTTTATTTAGTTTTTAACATTTTAAAGTCTAATTTATTTATTTAGTGATTTTAGGATTTTAAAACTTTTAAAGTTTAGCAAGTGTGGATTTTATTTTAAATTAAGAGATTTTATTAGAGGTGAACAGGAAGTTAGTATTTTAATTACCTTTTTAATTATGTAATTAAAAATTTTTATTCTCCCTAATTCCCTAAACTCTCGCACACACACAGACACTTCACGAGACACACACACACATTTCAGATTTTTGAGAGCAAAAACCTAGGGTTCTAAGAACCAAGAGCAGCCGCCCCTATCCTCTGAATTTTGCAAGCAGATTATCGTCCACTTTTCTTGAAGAAAATCGTGCCACGTTCGTCTCGGATCAACCCTCGCATCCTTCCCACTTCGGTATCGTCGTTTCGGTAACTTTAAAAATCTAAAGGCATGTATAATCTTTTTGTTCTGCATCGATTTCGTCATATTATGTGTTGTGATGTTTATCATGCGTAAAAATTGATGTATGTTGTGAAAAGTTTTAGCAAAAAAATTTTGGGTTAAATTTTGGATCGAAAATTTTAGATCTAAAAACGTGTTTGCTGTCATTTCGATTCGTGTAAAAATTTGGTCATTTTTCTGGAAAATATTTCAACATGTAAAACATAGAAATTTTTTATTCCTTCGATTTGACAGTACATTCTTAATTTTTGGACAAGAAATAAGTAAGTTATGATTGTTTTCGTGGGGCTGCTCAAACTGTAATTTTCTGAAAACGTGTTCTTGATGTGTTCTTGAAGTTTATTTGTTGCAGACTTCATTGGGAACCTTTGGGTGATCAATGTTGTGTTTAATTATTGTGATTATGATGTTGGGATGATTTTTGGTGCTTCGTTTTGCGTCGATAGGCAATTGTTTGCATTAGAAGTCATAGGAAGCATTTTGGTGTCAAAATGTCGTGTTCACGGTTTGAGTTGCGTTGTATGATTTGTATCGTTGTTTTGAGGCTTCATGGGAGTTTGAGTCATTTCCATAGCATCTTAGGAATGGTCTCAAGGAGTTGATTCACGGTCTGTACAATTGAGTTAGGAGGATTAAGCCACAAGTGTAGTGATTTCCGTTGGTTTACCATTCCAGAGTGTACACAGACCCAAAGTCGGACCTTGACACGGGGTCCGTGCTCTTGTTCTTTCGAAGTTTGAAATTCCAGAGCTACACGGACCCGAAGCCGGACCCTAACATGAGGTCCGTTCCCTTGTTCTTTTGTGGAGTGAAATTCCAGAGTCTACACAGACCCGGAGCCGGATGTGTACACGGGGTCCGTGTCGTCCATGTTTGGGGAAAGGTTCTACCTTCTTATAAGGTTTGTTTTGTGGTTCGATGTCATGGTTTAGTACGATGATTAAACAAGGTCGAGTCCCGATAGAATTAGAACATCATAAGAAAATTGGTCATTTTTGGGTGTGAGCATGACTAAAATGTCTAAGTTATGAAAGATAAGTGTTTGAACTGATGTTAGTATGTGCAACAGTGGTCCCAAGCGAGATCCAATGAGCCCCTCAACACTATGTAAGTATGTTCGACGTGAATATTTGAGGTATGCTAAATGTCTTGTGACCAATTATGAACGGGTTTGGAAGCCGGTGAACGTGGCCGGTGACCTCTCCACCCCGGTAAAGCATGACTGAGTTTAGATCAGGATTGGAAAGCGGTAAAGCATGACCAGGGACCAATCCACCCGTAAAGCATGACCGGGGATCTCATGTATGTGGTAGTGGATCTTCCCTGCCAGCCCAGTACTGTGGTTTAGTCTGATCAGTCGTAATTATGTATAGGTCACTTGCTTTCAATCATATCTCTACGCAAAATGATGAAGTTTATACTTGTTCAAGTATGTATGATGCAAGTATGTTTATGAAAAGTTTTATGTGATGAAACGTCTATGTTTATGTTATCACGTTCAAGTTTATGTACGTACGTTCTACTTTTAAGTTGTATGTGGTTTTATTACGTATTACTTGTTATCTCCTATTTATATATGTTGAGTCTTTAGACTCACTAGGCTTGATCGATGCAGGTGAGGACAAATATGAGGAGACGAGGAGTGGGGACCAATGAGCCGACTCGGTCTACACAAGAGGCTAAACCCGAGTACCGCCTGTGTTTTTAAGAACTTTATGATTGTTTCAAATACTCTGAGTTCATGATACTATTGACGATGTTTAAACAAGTATTTTTAGCAAACTTTATTTGTGATCTTTTTATTGAAAATATTTTTGGATGATCAGTTTATTTTAATCGAAATTTGAAGGTTTATTTCATATCCAAGAAAATTTTTATTTTTCGCAAATTTTAAAGTAGTTTAAAAGTACGGTATATTACAAGTTCCTTCCATGCCATATGAACTATGGACTGGTAGAAAACTAGACCTAGGTAAACTTAGACCTTGGGGATCAGCTGCATATATTTATGACTCAACAAGTAAATATGGAAAGTTGGGTTCTCGAGGAAAGAAATGTATTTTTGTTAGATACTTTGAGCATTCTAAGGGTTACGTGTTCATTGGTGAACAAGAAGATGGAATCATTACTGAGATTGAATCACGAATTGTAAAATTTCTGGGGAATGACTTTCCTAAGAAATGTGAAATAAAAGGGAATGAACCTTTATTTGAGTTATCTAATTCAGATAAGACTTGTTGCCAAATGAATCATCAAAATTTCAAGTAGATGAGTTATTGTTTGATTCCAACTGGAGAAATCCTCATAACAATGATTCATTTGATCAGAGTGGGAATAATTCCAATGGTAACAATCATGATCACAATGGTTCATATATATGATCCTAGTGGGAGAAATCCTGATCATTTTGATTCATCTAATCCCAACCTCGAAAGAGTAATAGGAAAGTTATGCCCAAACATCACTATTAGATTGAAGGGTATGCTTATGTCATATCTTTAATAGATGATGAAGAGCCTACAAACATAGATGAGGCTCTATCTTGTCCTTCAAGGGACAAATGTACGAATGCAATGGAAGAAGAAATGGACTTAATGAAATCAAACCAAGTTTGGGAACTAGTTGAACTTCCAAAGGGAGTAAAGCTATTGGGAACAAATGGGTTCTAAAATATTAAGCAAAAGTCTGATGGAACTATAGAGAAGTATAAGGCTCGACTAGTGGCAAAATGTTACACTCACCAAGAGGATATTGATTCCGAAGAAACCTTTTCACCAGTAGTGAGATTTACTTCTATTTGTTTATTATTGGCCATAGATGCTAATTTAGATTTAGAATTATACCAAGTGTATGTAAAGACTGCTTTCCTCAATGGAGAACTTGAGAAAGAAGTCTACATGGAACAACCATTAGGTTTCGTTGTTAAAGGTCAAGAAAACAATGTTTGTAAATTGAATAGATCAATTTATGGTCTTAAGCAGTCTTCTAGACAATGGTATTTGAGATTTCACAGAGCAATAATCTCATATGACTTCATTATGATAGATGAAGATCATTGTGTTATGTGAAAAGATCCAATAAAAGGTTTGTAATTCTATCTCTTTATGTCGATTATATATTGTTAGCTGGGAATGACAAGTAATATATAGAACCATTAAGAAATGGTTGTCCTCAAATTTTGAAATAAAGGATATCGGTGGGGCAGATTACATTCTATGTGTTAAAATTCATAGAGATCGTTCTAAGAGACTTCTTGCACTGTCTCAAGAATCCTACATTAAAAAGATTCAAGAACGATTTAGAATGTCAAATGAAAACCCATTGATACTCCTGTGGCCAAAGGTGAAAGCTTAAGTCGGTAAATGTGCCCAAACACTTTTGAATAAATCCAAGAGATGTCTAAAGTGTCATATTCTAGTGTAGTTGGGAGTTTGATGTATGCAATGATGTGTAGTTTTCCCGATATTTGTTATGCTGTGGGTCTGGTCAGCAGGTATCAATCAAATCCAGGAAGAAAACACTGGAGTGCAGTTAAAAGGAATCTAAGATACCTAAAAGGCACTACATATTATTTCCTTTTTTATCAAGGAAAATATCTAACACTAAAAGGATACACAGATGCAGATTGGGGTGGTGATTTAGATGAGCGTAAATCAACTTCTGGTTATGCTTTCTTGCTAAATAATGGATGCATTCTTGGAGAAGCAAGAAACAAACTTGTGCGTCACTATCCACAATGGAAGCATAATTTGTGGAATGTGCTTCTGCAATACAAGAAAGTGTTTGGTTGAAGAGATTCCTATGTCATTTGGGTATCGTAAGCAGTCCAGTGGGAGCTTTAATGATATATTGTGATAGTCAATCAACAATTTCTTACACAAAAGATCCCAAATACCATGGAAAAACCAAACATATTGATACAAAGTACAACTTTATCAGATATATAGTTCAAAAGAAAGAAGTGATTTGGAAATACATTTCTACAGGCATGATGGTGGCTGATACTAAGCCAATACAAAGAGACATATTTATAGATCATATTAGATCTCTTGGACTACGTAAGATATGATTTTAACTAAAACACATGTATTTAAGACATTGTGTTCATTATTATAATAATGTTTTCATTATGTATAACATGTACACTTTATTAATTATTAATTTGAATGAACGTATGTCTGACAAGTTGAGATTGGATCTCTCACACGAGCAATCAGCTCTAGTGCTAAGAAACATGCAGAGATGAGACGATAGTGGTTTTGTTGAGAACAAATCCATACATATGTTGCCTTGGTATATATTACCAAGATGAGATTACTTATTTAGATTTTATTGTAATCGAAATGGATTTTCCGAAAATCCATTTAACTTGTCTTATTGCAAGATTAGAGTTTTCTTTATATTGATACATGTTGTAGGATAAGTAAAATAAACTCAAGTTAAGTGTTGAGATACACTTGAACTAAGATCTGTACGCTGTGAATAATTTTTTTTTGACATACACTTTTAAAGAAGAAAAAAACATCGTAGCACGTGTTTCATACCGCGTGTGCTGGAGTGACGATTTGGATAATGATTAGTCCATTCCCAAATCTTTGTGTGAGATCCATAGGTTTATATATATAAACTTATGGAGCATCCATATATATCCTTAAACGGTGTATAGCTCTGAGCTCTTATTTAATATGCTCGCTGGTCACACGATCCATTTGCTTGTATGAAATTAGTGATACGTGATTGTGATAAATCTAGGAATAGATGTAAGAATTTATATATATATATAAATATATATATATATATATATATATGTATATATATATATATATATATATTATGGTTTAATGGTGATGGGTCGCCCATGAGGGCCGACACGACCCTACTCAAACAATTCAAATTGGTAATTTGAATTTATTGGAGGGAGTATTTACTTTTCTAGATAACTTTCTTAATCCTACTCCAATACAAGAACTATCAATACAAAATAAGAAAGGAGAGAGCCGAGACTTGTTCTTTCAAAATTGCAACAAATATATCACTATTATTTGAGCATTTGGGTTGTGAAAACTTGATTCCTTTCCATTCGTGATCGCTTTCGGACCATCGAATAACATTGTTATCTCCGGAACAAAGGTTAGTAAATCAACTACAAAGATGCTACATCAAAGTATGAATTATACGATATTCGAGTTAGATTTTCTGTCAAAATTCTTGTAACAGTCATGATATTTGGAAGTAATCATCATGTTACATGTCTAGAATTTAGATGCTACACCTTATAAAGATGAGGACACTCAAGGAATTGCCGAAATTCATTAAAGAATTTTGGGTTCTAGAATATAGGTTGATGGTCATTTACATGAATTTATAATTGAGATAATTACGACATAGTCAAGATTCAATGATGATTTAAGAGTATAAATATTATCATGATACTTCTTTGTATTTTTGGATTAAGTGGAGTTGTGTGTTTGTATTATATTCTTTAAGTCTAATTGAGTAGTATAACTTTGAATTACAAGGTAAAGAGATAGGTGTGTTCATATCAAAATTTTGGTGGTATATATAAAAAACACTAGATGTGTTATGACCTTGCATGTGTTCAACATTTGTTACTAATGAACAAATTATTAAGTTTTATTAGGTAATTAATTAATTTTGGATTTTTGGATTCTATGGACTCTAAGTAGAGCCAAAGTTTCACTGGCTATTAAATTTGTGATTGTTTTAATATAATATTGAAATACTATAAATATAGCTCTTCCAACACGAAACTGAATTAGATTTAGTAGGGCATTGATATGGAACTACCTATTGAGCTTTATACGATAGTGTTAAAAGGAATAAAGGGAAAATCTATGTGCCTTAAACCTCAATTAAACTTGGAGTTGGGAAGCAAATAATTTAAGAATATTTTGATGCTAGAAGGCTTTTATTTTATATGTAGCGATCAACATTTTTTTGGGTTTTATGGATTTACAATATTCGGATTTTAAGACGTGCAAACGTTATCTATTTAGGTGTTTACTTGAAAATTGAAGAGTTGGCGTAAGATGAAGGTTTGACTCGAGGATATAAAATTAATTATGGAATACTAATATTTGGTTGAGATAAGACGTCAGAAAATGATTTCTTTTAGGTAAGTAACTCATCGAGTGAACTTTGATTAAGTTGGGTTGTTCAAATACTAATTATTGCTAACTTTGGGAGTAGAACCTTAGGATATCTTGGTTGCAATGAATTTAAGAAACGATGTTGTCGTGATTAGAATTTTCTATTATTTTAGGAAAGTATGTAGACGACATCTTATGATCTTATGTATAGTATGTCATGAGATATTGAGAGATATTAAGAAAAGTGTGATATAATAAGTCAGGACCTCCATATATGGTGCTAAGAATTGTGAGGAAAATCTCAAGTATTGGTTAGAGTTATACAGAATTAAGTCATTATAGCTCAGTTTAAATTGTGGTTCACAAATAAAGGTTTATAAAGGTAAACTTAATTAAAATGAGATATATATTACCAAAGAGTGGGTTTCATGTGAGACCGTCTCACGGATCCTAATCTGTGAGACGGTTCAACCTTACTCATATTTACAATACTCATATTTACAATAAAAAGTAATACTCTTAGTATGAAAAATAATACTTTTTCATGGATGACCCAAATAAGAGATCTGTCTCACAAATACGACCCGTGAAACCGTCTCACACAAGTTTTTGCCATTACGAAAATGCCTAGGGAAATATGAGTTGGTGAAATACTAGAAATTTAGGCGTTAGACATATAAGGGTGGATCACACAAATTAGATTGGATGAAATTATCAGTTGTTGGAATTCGGTAAGTCGAATTTCGAGGACAAAATTATTTTAAGAAGGGAAGAGTAGTAATGTCCGAAATCTACAAATCCACTTAAGAGAAATTTTATTTTGTTTTTTATGTTTATCTGAGTATGGTATATTACCAGTGACGAAGGGAATCGAGAATAGCCAACGAGTAAGGTTTATGAATTTTATGGTGATGTGTTTATGCACGAAATTTTGATAAAATTAATACGTTTTAAAGTATAGAGAAGAAAAGAAATTTAAAATATTAAATTTTAAGCTTTATGGCCAACTTCCGGTCCGTAGACTTTTCTATTAAAGATTTAGAGTTCAAGCGTAACACCGACAAATTTTTCTCAACCATATTTTTCACGTTTGCATCTGCCCCTCTTTTTACTCTAGGTTTTCAAAAATTGCACCCCTAGGTTAGTGTTAGAGTAGGTGCCCGGCAAGCCAACTTATGGCTTGGGCTTTATTGACTCTAATGTAAAACAATCTTTATTTTAATAATATTTTACGATTTTATTCGATTATGGCATTATACTTTATCTGTATACCAATGCAAGCTGCATAGATAAAGTCCTTGAATATACAATAGGTACCATGAGGTCTGCGACTCCACGTAAGATCATGAAACTCATTAGGAAGCGTACCGTATATTCTAAACAGGTTCCTAGTCGATTCAGCCGCCTAAAACAAGGATAAAGGTCGCTCGAGCTCGAGACTAGCATCTGTGATGTAAACACCGTGTTTCATTGGCAAGGGCATGGAGATGTCCATTCATACAGATGGGTGATCATATGATGATGCACTGAACAACCCTCCCTCGGACTATCCAAGTGGTTCTCACTTATCGAGTGGAATAGTCCGAAGTTATGGTTGTACACCATTAGTCCTTTGACCGAGACAATGTAGAGGCTATACGTACTAGCATGCACTTTGATCCGTTTACCGACTCCATCGAGGGTCATCAGGTGGCGAGGTTGGGTGTAGTTTCGAAATACGTAGGAGCAAATGCATTGTAGTCGGGGATTCACCGTTCGCCTACGGGGGAAGATATCCTATGTGATCTGATGAGTTAATAATGCAAGGAGTCTCTGGCCAGAGCAAGAAATGTGCTTTAGGGAAAGGTGTTTTCCTAGTTGCACATACCATGCCACTATTAATACTCAAAGATAAATCACATCGTTATCGAATTCATATGCAACTCTCGATGTACCAATGGTTGCAGATTCGATCGGGATATATGTGTTGAAGGGACCGTACTGTACGCTAACCATGACTAAAGGTTCTTGCAGGCACTATCAGTGATAGCTAGGGGATCATGGGGCGATGCTACTAGACGCTCTTACCATGATCCGATGGGTGCAATCAGAAATGAGTTCTGACATTCTTGATCAAGGGGTTGATGAAAAGAATGGGGTTAATTAGGGTAAACCAGAATAAGAATAAATGTATTCTGAATCACATGGAGATGTGAACCCACGGCTAGCTGTATCCCTGAACCATTGAGGGTCACACAAGTATCGGATTCTGTGTTCCCGTTGAGATAGTCAAATTTCAAGGAGTTGGAATTTTGCGACTATAGTTTGATGGAGATCAAACATGAAGCTTATAAAGGAGTTTATGAGCTGATTCCATAGGATGGGAGAAGTGGAAGTTAGCATGATTGCTAAATAAGGAAGGAGAGTGGAACTGCCTGTTTTGTGAAGGAGTTCACTAAAACTGGCAGCTGCCAAATATGGTAACTGCCATATATGGTAAGTTCTAAATTTGGCAAATGAAAATTTTGATCTTCGAAATTTTCGATTTTCATTATATGAACAAGATTTGTATCATTGGTACATCGGCGCTCTCGGATCGTCGATCGGGATTATAATGAGTTCGGAATCAATTTTTTTAGTGAATTTGGAATTTACTAATTAAATGATTGTGCTAGTAGTGGTGACTACTAACATGCACAAATTTCCATAAATATTCTAGAGGAGTCTAGAATTAAATTAACTAAGGAGTTAGTTTATAAATTAAATAATTGTTATTTAATTTAATATACATATACATGTAGATATTTTATATGGTGATATAAAATATGTGTATATAATATTATTATATCATGTATTATTAAAGGTTAATAAATACATTATATAATAAATATATGGGAGTCTATAATATGATGAAATTATTAGAGTCCTTGTGGGAGAGGGACTCCTAATTAGATTAGGAGTCTCACTCTATATATACACAATCAAGACTCATAATTAAAAACCCTAAGTTTGGCAAACAAAACAAAATCTCTCCTCCCCACAAAAACCCACTCACGGCCACCAAAGAAAAAAATATATAAAATTGTTGGTTTTTGTTTTTTTCTTCCATCGTCGCACTTTCTCCGTCTTTTGGAAATTCAGAGATTACATTCTCAACGCAAGAATTGTTTGGAATTACTAGTGCAATCCAAACAAGGAATCCAGTTTCTGATCGTGGACCCGATTAGACGATCAAAGAAGAGGGCCGTTCGTAGGGATCTAGAAGAAGGGCTATCTCCGCTTAAAAATCGGAATAGTTTGGTGTCCAACGTTTAATACGTGAAGGTATAATTCTAAACGTCCTATGAATGTTTTAAACACACGACGCCCAAGAATAAAATTTTTAAACTTCCGCTGCGTCTTGGGTGCGAGAATACGATGTCCCAACAGTGGTATCAGAGCCAGGTTATTCTCTATCGTGTGTTTTAATTAAATTGTGTTGAGTTTTTTATTTCTAACCGCGTAAGAATTTTTATGAAAAACGCCCCTAAAAATTATTTTTTAAAAATCTGTTTTTAAAAAAAAAAATTTCAAAAAAAAAAAATATATATTTATATATATATATATATATATATATATATATATATATATATATATATATATATATTTTGGGTCTTCCCGGAATTGTTCCGGGCAGACGCGTGCGCACACGACAGGCGCGCAGGGCGCCGCGCGGCGTGCGCGCACGGCCTGCACGCCTGTGCGCACGGCCAGCGCACAGCGCGCCTGCCAGCGCCCGATTGGATCGGGCAGCGGGCGAGCGGCGCGTACGGGGGCCCGAGAATGTCTCGGGCCCCGCGCTGGGTCGTGGGCTTGAATTGTTCGAGCCTGGGGGCGATTTTCTGATTTTTTAAAATTTTGGGTTAAATAGATATTTTATGAAAATACGGACGATTTTACCCCTACAATAATTTTTATAAAATCACTTTCTTACAAAATAAATAATTGAAATATGATTTTAATTATTTATGGTAAAAAGTGTTTTACAAGAAATTTAATTATTTGAAATTAAATAAAAGTGTTTATTTAATTTGATAATTATGGCGGTTAGTGATAATTTACGAGATACACGATTTATTGATGATATGTGATATTATCGGATTTATTTAATATATGATATTATATTTTAAAAGGATGATCGAGAGCCATGACCAATTTGCTAGGTGTATGTTAGGTTTTTACATGTTGTAAATTTTAATTATTTGATAATTATAAAGTGGGCTTGGTTTATGGCCCGTTCCCACCCCTGAAATTTGTATCCCAATGTGCCATGGAAATTTAATGTATATATTAGATTTAGTGGGAGATCAAGATTTGAAGACGGTGGGCCCGAGATCCTCGAAAGGAGTTTTGAAGATCGAAGACATGTAAATTTTGAAAGCTTATGTAATAGTTGCATTTGCATCCCTGCATTTCCCTAGGCTATGGACATGGATCCGTATGTGGCTCGTACGGATCAATTAGCTCTCGGTTATTGTAATGCCCGAGATTTTATTACCGTAATCTGAGATTAATCTGGAATGATTTATTCAATAATCGAGATGATTGTAGACGGTACGGATCGGACCGAGAAATAAGCAAAATAGGTTTAAATGTGTGTGCAAGGAAGTGATTGGCGCACATGCGCGTTGAGGTGCGCGAGGCATGCGCGAGAATGGCAGAACCTGTCGCGCATCTGCGCGACTTGCCTGCGCGCATATGCGCGGAACCTCCAGAGCCCTCGGCGCACATGCGCGGTAGAGTGTCGCGCATATGCGCGAGGGATTGCCGAGACACACGCGCCAGGAATGGTGTCTCGCGCATATGCGCCGATGATTGTCGCGCATATGCGCGAGACGTGCTGCGTGAAGAAGCGAGACACGTTGCTTTATACATGCATGATGTATATATATATGTGTACATCACCGATTCTCCATTCAGCCTTGGAGAGGATTTGGGGAAGAAACTTCGTTCTCACTTTTTGAAATCGATGTACGAGCAAAACGTTTATTTGAATTGAAATCCGACTTCGGTACTGTGTTCCTATCAACGCAAGCTACAACTGGACGTAAGTTTTATTACGTTTAGACAAGATTTGAATTTATGATATTGTCAGAATTGAATATGAATCAGATATGATGTTTCTGCTACAGTAGACAGTATCGAATTGAAGTCAGATTAAAGAACAGACCGTTTCTGTAATTTTTATGATTTTTGGAAAGATATTGACTGAGATTCTATATCAGAATTGTGTTAGTATTCAGAGTTTGAATTATATTAACATAGATTATGAAGTCCAGTATTATATTTGTGATGTTCAGATTGTCGGGGTTATTTAGATTGTATTATTATGCCGTCGAAACATCAGTTGATTTAGATTAATCAGATTTCGATATAATTCAGATTGTATTGTGATATCGATGGCATGAATTGAATTGTATCTTGTTCAGATATTGATCAGATTATGTACTGAGTTGAGTATTGATCAGAACAGATTGTGTATTGAGTTATTTACTGATACGTTGTATTCGATATTGTCATTTCAGATTTTATATGGACAGAATTGAATACAGATCATCGTCTTCGTCAGACAGGGACGACAAAGATATAATTCATGTGATATACGGGAAGATGTAACTCAATAAGATCTTATTTGAGTTTCCCAATAAAATCACATACTAGATTACTTTTATATTCTGATTTGAATATGATTTATTTATATGTTGAGATGATTATGCATTGTCTACAGATTATTATGCATTGCATTGAGATAGGAGAGTCGTTGACAGCCATTGTCAGCTATCTAGATGTTCGGTGTATCTCAGCTTAGGAGCAGCCCTGACTCCTATTGCAGTCGTTGATACAGCTCAGACCGAAGTCTAGGAATAAGACGTACCGTCACCCCGAGGGGGAGGGTAGGTGACAGCCATTGACGTCTTATTCACACCGGGATCCCTAGAGTTAGAGTTGAGTCGAGTCTAGACATGATTTGACTAGAACTGCATGTGTTTAGAAATGTGGTTTCATAGATTATGAAACCCATGTTTAGTGCTTCCAGACATGATAGCCTGTGCTTATATGATTTGATATAGATTGCATGTTTATCTGAATTGAATTGCATGCTTATTTTGAGTAGATTTCATAGATTTGAAATCTATTGCTTTGAATATATTCATGATAGCATGTTTTATGATTTAGATTGTTTATATACATGCTTACCATGTTTTATACTGGGATTTATTCTCACCGGAGTTATCCGGCTGTTGTCTTGTTTTGTATGTGTGCATGACAACAGGTGGGGCTGGATCAGGGTCAAGATGAGAAAGCGGCTGGACTAGATAGCGTGGTGATTCCGGACTTACTGTAGACTTGTTTTATTACTTGAACTTAGTAACTAAACCTTAGACTTAGGTTGTACAGTATTGTACTTTTCTACTGAATTGTAGTTGTTATACAGAGATGTATATTATTTAGATTTCATTACCTTCCGCATTTACATTTTAAAAAGAAAAATTTTTAGACCCTGTTTATCAGAACTGATAATTAAATCCCAACAATGATTAAGAAGATGATTAGCGTCCGGGTCCCCACAACAGGTGGTATCAGAGCGATAGATCCTTCAGATTGAGATAGTCAGAACTGATAGATCCGTTAGATGGAGATAGAAGAGAATGAGCGGGGTAGATTAAATTTTCTTTCCTTGCATGTGATTGCTAGCATGAGATTTATTTCAATGTTGATTTACATTGTGTGTGCTAGCATGATTTATTGCTTTCCCTATTACATGTTGTTTGTTATCTGAGTTGACCACAGCATGTAATTACCAAGACTGAATCAGAATCGAGTCTGAATCAGAGGTATATGGTCAGAGGAGGGCTGAGACAGATTATATAGATTGTGTATTAATGTGTTTGATATTCAGATATACCGCCTCGGAGATTTCCAGAAAGGGGTAGTACTTCGTCAGATATACCGCCTCGGAGATTTCCATAAAGGGGTAGTACTTCGTCTGAACAGATGGATGCATCAGAAACTCAATTAGAAGAAAAGATGAAATAGTTTCAGTTATTACAGCCGTCGACTCTGAGTGGTACCGAGACATCTGAAGACTGTCAGAACTGGTTTGATGATATAGAAATCTTGTTTGATTTACTTGATTGTACAGATGAACAGAGGGTTAAAATGGTGCCTTACCAGTTACGAGAAGCCGCCAGGAGTTGGTGGATTACCAGTACAAGAATGTGGGCACAGAGAGGTACAGTGATTTCGTGGAAAATATTCAGAACTGAATTTTATCGACGATTTTTCTCAGTCTCGTACCGAGAGGACAAAAGAGCAGAATTTGAGAATTTGAGCCAGAGACAACTGAATGTTGATGCATATGCGTCTAAATTCTCTAATTTATTGCATTTTGCTCCTAATTTAGCTGGGAATGATGAAGCTGTAGTGAATCAGTTCATCAGAGGATTGAATTCGAAGGTAGCTGCATTGATGAATTTGCGGCGACCTTACCATTTTGCTGATATCTTGAGTAGAGCAAAGAGAGCTGAAGCGAGTCTGATTAGACAGCTAGGAAGGTTGTGTGTGAAGCCACTTCAGACACAGCAATCCCCTCTTCGATATGATCACGGCAGTACGAGTGGGAAGCAAGATTTGCTGAAAGCTCGAAAGAAGTCATTCAAGAAGTTGGGAAGTGGTTCCTCTAGCTCCAGTGGTTCTAGCCTGAGTTATACTGGAGTATATTGCAGTACTTGCGGAGGGAGACATCCCACCGAGCAATGCCAGGGAGTGACTGGTAGATGCAATAATTGTGGCCAGTCGGGACACTTTGCTAAAGTCTGTCCCCAGAAGCGTTCCCGAAGATTGTAGGGAATAGAGTTCAATTGAAAACACAGATCCAGAATTCACAACAGGTACTATTCTTTATGATTAGATTGCATATGTATTGATATATACTAATGCATTCCTTAAGATTATCTTTGACTGAGTAGCATGGAAATATGCTGTATCGGTTGGGTTTGTATGTACTATAGTATTGATGTCCTTGCTTGTTGAGGAAATGTTGATATCAGAGATTTCTGTATATATTGTATACTTCAGTTAGATGAGAATGAAATAGAGATCGATTATGATGTACTTGTGTTTTCTGATTTGAACGCATTGTTGATATATATATATGCTGAACAAGTACAGACAGATTGTTGAAATTGTTCCAGAAATAGTAAGATTCAGACCAGAGATGACTGATCAGTGGAGATACCACGATAAGGATTTTAGATTTAGAATTCCTTTGATATTTGTATTGTATATGACTCGATTAGTACAGAAAGGAGCAGATTGCATCCTTATGTATTCAGTAGACTTACTGAAATCGAGCCTAGCATTGGCAGATTTGCCAATGAGGTGTGAATTGGCTGATGTTGCCAGATAAGATTTTAGAATTGCTTTATATCAGAAAGATGGATTTCAGAATTTAATTCAGATCAGATACTGATTGTTGTTTTAGAATTCAGTACAGAATGATATTGAATATACAGAATGATACAGAATGAATTAAAAGATCAGTAGAAGAGTACCGATCATGAGTTACATTTGATTTAGTGTTTCGCTTAGGCATATTTCAGTATATTCAGAGATGTTCTGATGATTTTATGCTCATTGTATCTATGAGATTTTGATATAATTGCAGCAATTGATTGACTGAATCGAATATCTGAAGATTATAGTGAATACTCTGAGAACTGTGATGATTGTATACAGAAATTATTCAGATAAGAATCTTGCTTGAAACAGATTGTATTCAAAGTATGCGATATCTGAAGATTAGTATACAGATTGATTTCGTTACAGTTGAGATTGCAATTAGGGATTGATAAGAAACCGACATCAGAAATTTCAGAAATGTCAGAATTGTCAGAAATGTATTTTGTCCGATTTGACAGATTATTTTGTTCGACTGTTGCTTTATATCTGCTGAATATTGTTATTGTTCTAAATCAATGTTTGAGACATCTTATATTGTTTTGGGGAGCATATTTTGTTTGCAGATGAGATATAACAGTTGATCAGAATGACATGAAGATATTTACCAGAAATCCTTGTTTTATGAGTTCACTGAACTCACTAGATCTGTATAGGATATTGCTATTTCGTTTCTGATTTGATATTACTGTTGTTTTGAATCCGTATATGCTACAGATTAGTGTGAACTAGAGGGAGTATATACAGTTTCAACCGAATCAGAGTTGAATTCAAGAGTTATAGTAATTCAAGAATGTGATCAGAATGTTCAGAACTTGATTGTAATAATCAGAACAGAGTAACAGATATGTGATTTTGTATGAGATGGATTATCTTATGATGTCAGAATGTTTCAGAATTGAATAACAGAATTGATATCGATAGTCAGAGCCGAATACCAGGTAGGTATATTTTCTTTTATTTATATTATTAACTGATTTGTTTATATCAAATAGTTCGAATCAGAAAGGACAGATAGTGTCAGAAACTTACAGTAATGAATTCAATGTTCAGTCTGATGATTGAGAGTGTATTGTATTCGAACATATAGTTGTGATATAGACAGATAAGATCAGTTATAACAGAATTGTGTTGAAATGTTGGCAGAAATTGTACTGATATGTTTAAATCGCTAACAGAAAAGACAGAAAGATAGAAATCAGAAGACTTATTACAGAATTGTACGGTTCTAAATTGAAATGGGAGTACATTTCTATGGCTTTCGTAATGAAATTACCGCCATTTTCTATAGATTATGATATGATATGATTAAGATTGACAGATTGTTCAATCTATATCTATCAGTTTGTAAAAGATAATGTACAAACATGACCCAATGACACAGATTGATGTCAGAAAAGTGGTCAGAAAGATCAGAATGCCACAGTAGATTATGTCAGATTGTGATTTTGCTTGAGTTTGTATTCGTGATAGAGTATATCATGAACTCTCTCTTAGATGATTTTACAGATTGACAGACCGTCAGAATATATTAGTCAGAGATTGGAAGATTTTTGTACAGCTTTAGTGCTGGATGTTAGCACTAATTGATATGACTTATTATCATGACATGACAATAGCTATCAGCTTATCAGATGGGTAATGAGATAGTTTTAGTCAGGACAGTATACAGTGAATACTACAGATTTCTAATTCTTTTGAAGAAATTCGAAGGAAGATGAAGATAGTTCAGAAAGAACAGATGTCATAAACCAACATCGGATGATGATGATTGGTATTTGAGGTCGAGGATTGAATATGTCCTAGATCGAGAGCAGCAGATTTAACGATGGTTGGCTGTATTGAATCATTATAGAATATGGAGTGATTTATACGGATGTTGTATAACCCACATGGCAGGATTGATTTTGTCAGAATTAAATTGAGAAGTATTATGATAATATAATTCATGAAGTCTTATTCCAGATTTGAAATCAGAGATTGATACAAGAAAGAGATTTCAGAATGGATTCAGTAAGATGAGAGTTTTGATTTAAAACTCTGTATACATTTTTTTCTGATATATCTGAATTGATTACTTGCGAGTTCGAGGACGAACTCAGAACTAAGAGTGGGAGAAATGTAATGCCCGAGATTTTATTACCGTAATCTGAGATTAATCTGGAATGATTTATTCAATAATCGAGATGATTGTAGACGGTACGGATCGGACCGAGAAAGAAGCAAAATAGGTTTAAATGTGTGTGCAAGGAAGTGATTGGCGCACATGCGCGTTGAGGTGCGCGAGGCATGCGCGAGAATGGCAGAACCTGTCGCGCATATGCACGACTTGCCTGCGCGCATCTGCGCGGAACCTCCAGAGCCCTCGGCGCACATGCGCGGTAGAGTGTCGCGCATATGCGCGAGGGAGTGCCGAGACACACGCGCCAGGAATGGTGTCTCGCGCATATGCGCCGATGATTGTCGCGCATATGCGCGAGACGTGCTGCGTGAAGAAGCGAGACACGTTGCTTTATACATGCATGATATATATATATATATATATGTGTGTACATCACCGATTCTCCATTCAGCCTTGGAGAGGATTTGGGGAAGAAGCTTCGTTCTCCCTTTTTGAAATCGATGTAAGAGCAAAACGTTTATTTGAATTGAAATCCGACTTCGGTACTGTGTTCCTATCAACGCAGGCTACAACTGGACGTAAGTTTTATTACGTTTAGACAAGATTTGAATTTATGATATTGTCAGAATTGAATATGAATCAGATATGATGTTTCTGCTACAGTAGACAGTATCGAATTGAAGTCAGATTAAAGAACAGACCGTTTCTGTAATTGTTATGATTTTTGGAAAGATATGACTGAGATTCTATATCAGAATTGTGTTAGTATTCAGAGTATGAATTATATTAACACAGATTATGAAGTCCAGTATTATATTTGTGATGTCCAGATTGTCGGGGTTATTCAGATTGTATTATTATGCCGTCGAAACATCAGTTGATTTATATTAATCAGATTTTGATATAATTCAGATTGTATTGTGATATCGATGACATGAATTGAATTGTATCTTGTTCAGATATTGATCAGATTATGTACTGAGTTGAGTATTGATCAGAACAGATTGTGTATTGAGTTATTTACTGATACGTTGTATTCGATATTGTCATTTCAGATTTGATATGGACAGAATTGAATACAGATCATCATCTTCGTCAGATAGGGACGACAAAGGTATAATTCATGTGATATACGGGAAGATGTAACTCAATAAGATCTTATTTGAGTTTCCCAATAAAATCACATACTAGATTACTTTTATATTCTGATTTGAATATGATTTATTTATATGTTGAGATGATTATGCATTGTCTACAGATTATTATGCATTGCATTGAGATAGGAAAGTCGTTGACAGCCATTGTCAGCTATCTAGATGTTCGGTGTATCTCAGCTTAGGAGCAGCCCTGACTCCTATTGCAGTCGTTGATACAGCTCAGACCGAAGTCTAGGAATAAGACGTACCATCACCCCGAGGGGGAGGGTAGGTGACAGCCATTGACGTCTTATTCACACCGGGATCCCTAGAGTTAGAGTTGAGTCGAGTCTAGACATGATTTGACTAGAACTGCATGTGTTTAGAAATGTGGTTTCATAGATTATGAAACCCATGTTTAGTGCTTCCAGACATGATAGCCTGTGCTTATATGATTTGATATAGATTGCATGTTTATCTGAATTGAGTTGCATGCTTATTTTGAGTAGATTTCATAGATTTTGAAATCTATTGCTTTGAATATATTCATGATAGCATGTTTTATGATTTAGATTGTTTATATACATGCTTACCATTTTTATACTGGGATTTATTCTCACCGGAGTTATCCGGCTGTTGTCTTGTTTTGTATGTGTGCATGACAACAGGTGGGGCTGGATCAGGGTCAAGATGAGAAAGCGGCTGGACTAGATAGCGTGGTGATTCCGGACTTACTGTAGACTTGTTTTATTACTTGAACTTAGTAACTAAACCTTAGACTGAGGTTGTACATTATTGTACTTTTCTACTGAATTGTAGTTGTTATACAGAGATGTATATTATTTAGATTCCATTACCTTCCGCATTTACATTTTAAAAAGAAAAATTTTTAGACCATGTTTATCAGAACTGATAATTAAATCCCAATAATGATTAAGAAGATGATTAGCGTCCGGGTCCCCACAGTTATCGATCATCCTTTATTATTATTTGTGATGTATGTGATATATTATAAATAATCAGTATGTGCGTTATTATTTACATAATGACAATAGTTGCATGAATCCGGCAATCATACAAACGATCATGGCACGAGTTTTAAAATTAATGATGAGACAAATTTTTAAAATTAAAATCCCTCATTTTGGATGAGATCCAAAATTTAAATCAAGCCCATTAAAAGGATAATTAAAAGAAAGTTTAATAATTCCTTGCCTTCCATCAACGGTGGTTGCATGATGAACGCTACCCGCGATCAGTGTCTGGCTCATATTATTGGGGAGGCCTGGACGCCGGAAAGCTGTGACTTCCACTGACATATTTGATGTGAACTACGTGGAACTCCCATGACTTCGGCTCATATTATTGGGGGATCTCATGGCGACCGTCCACTAAGGTTCAACATTGATGGGCCGGGCTCGACACGTGAAGAGAAAGGGGATCATATTATTGGACCCACCTCAAACGTGAGGCAAAATTACGTAAGGGTTGCAAGGAGTTGCAATTGGGCTCTACCTTTTGGAAGTTATGATTGGCTGATATTATTCGGGATCATAATTTTGCAATTGGGCCTTGCGTACTCACTAAGGAAATTAGATTTCCCGTTTTTCATCAGAGGGTGGTGAAAATGTCAAAATAGGTGGGAGGCAATTCGTAAAAAAAAAAGACCATATTTTACGTCTTACAAAATATTTTAAAATAGTCGGTAACATTTATTCTGTTTCCATATCAGTATATTTACGATTTCGTCACGTAATCTATTTCTATCATTAACACAAGCTAACCAAACACTAATTTTCAAGATTGGCTGAGAAAATTGTTCTAAATTAGGAGAGAATAGCATACACACTAATGTCAGTCTTGCTGAACTGACAAAGCATGCAAGATGGTAGGACCATAGTGTGCAAGCTAAAGTGTTATATGCTCGCGCCTATGTCAAATGAACTGTAGAGACGGTTTGAGGAAATATTGAATGCTGCTGACATTCGAATAACACATGCAAGAGTTGCATGGTGCATGAAACTCGCATAATGATGCACACTACTTTCAAGGAGCTCATGACCACACGTATGCAAGATGGGGCTCTTGCCCATGAGCATAGTGTATGTATGATTGGGCCTATTGAGAAGGTGGTGGGCCTGAAATTTGACAAAGCTCGATAATTTAGAACATTTATGTTTCACTGCTAGAAGCAAAGACATAAGAAATTATCTAGGCCAGAAATGTTTTGGCAATGATAAGTGAATGTCCAAGTATACACGATTTTCAACAACGATAAACAAAAGAAAACAAGATAGTCTAAACCAAGCACATTTGTGACACGTTAGGCTAGGACATATTTCTCAAAGAAGGATCCACAAGCTATTGGGAGAGGACATGTTTGACTCGTCAGACATAAACTCTCTAAGAGACATGTGAGTCTTGTCTGAAAGGAAAAATGACCAAAGCCCATTTCCTAGGGAAAGTGGAACGTGCACATGATCTATTGGATTTGATCCATACAGATGTGTGTGGCCCGCTAAGTGTTAGCACAAGATTTGGCCATTCCTACTTCGTTACCTTTACCGATGACCATTCGAGGTTTGGGTATGTGTATTTGATGAAATACAAGTCTGAAGCCTTTGAAAAGTTCAAAGAATACAGATCAGAAGTAGAGAAACAATTAGGAAATAGTATTAAAACACTACGATTAGATCGAAGTGGAGAGTACTTGAGTACTGAGTTTCAAGACTACCTTAACGAGAATAAGATTCTCTCACAGTGAACTCCGCCTGCCACACCCCAGTTGAGTGGTGTGTCAAAACGTCGTAACCGGACATTGATGGACATGATCCGATCTATGATGGGATTCAGTGAGTTGCCGCCATCCCTTAAGGGATATGCGCTTGTAACAGCGGCAAGGTTGTTGAATCAAGTCCATACAAAGGCAGTGGATAAAACTCCATATGAGATATGGATGGGAAAGCCGCCCAAATATTCTTACCTAAGAATAGGGGGATGCCCTGCTTACGTTAAGCAGGAAATGGGAGACAAATTGGATAGTAGAGCCAATTTGTGCTACTTTGTGGGATATCCAAAGAATTCTATTGGATATTAGTTCTATTATCCCAGTGAAACAAAGGTGTTTGTTTCAAGGAATGCCACCTTCTTAGAGAAGGAGTTTCTATTGGATAGAAAAGGCGGGATGATAGAACTCGATGAGATTCGAGAACCACCAACTACACAAGTAGCAGAACCCACACCCCAACAGCCAATCAAAGAAACACAAGCTCTTAGAAGATCCGAAAGGATCTGAAGGCCGCCTAATAGGTTGAGCCTGCTTCTTGAAGAGGGCCAAGGTGAACCCATTCCTGGATGTGATCCAAGAAACTTCAAGGAAGCATTGTCTGATGCCGGTTCATCTAGATGTCTTGAAGCCATGCAGTCCGAGATGGACTCCATGTATTCGAACCAAGTATGGTCCTTAGTAGATCCACCTGAGGGAATTGTTCCCATAGGAAGCAAATGGATTTACAAAAGGAAACTTGGAGCGGATGGGAAGGTGGTGACCTTCAAAGCTAGATTGGTAGCAAAAGGATATACTCAAAGGCAAGGTATTGACTATGAGGAAACCTTTTCTCCAGTCGCAATGTTCAAGTCCATTAGGATACTGCTAGCCATAGCAGCATGGTATTACTATGAAATATGGCAGATGGATGTGAAAACAGCGTTCCTTAATGGGGATATTAAGGAAGAGATTTACATGTCTCAACCTGAAGGATTCACATCAGTAGGAAGTGAGCATAAAGTATGCAAACTTCAGAGATCCATTTATGGACTCAAATAGGCATCAAGGAGCTGGAACATCAGATTTGACAACACTATCAAAGAGTTTGATTTTGCCAAAAACCCTGAGGAACCTTGTGTATACAAGAAGGTTAAAGGGAGTGCAGTGACATTCCTAGTACTTTATGTTGATGACATACTACTCATTGGGAATGATGTAGGGATGTTGCAGTCAACTAAAGTATGGTTAGCTAGTAAGTTCTCCATGAAGGATATGGGTGAAGCATCATATGTATTAGGAATACAGATCTATAGGGATAGATCAAAGAGAATGCTAGGGCTCACCGAATCCACATATATCGATACCATACTGAGGAGATTCTCTATGGAGGAGTCCAAGAGAGGATATCTCCCAATGTCTCATGGTGTGAATCTATCCAAGTCTATGTGCCCTAAGACTGATGAAGAGATGGAAACCATGAGCCGCATTCCATATGCGTCTGCCATAGGCAGTATTATGTATGGTATGATATCTACTCGACCTGATATTGCATATGCACTGAGTGTTGCAAGCCGATATCAGTCGAATCCCGGTCCACTGCATTGGAAAGCAGTGAAGGACATTCTTAAGTACTTGAGAAGAACTAAGAATTTGTTCTTGGTATACGGGAGTGGAGAACTAAAATTGGAAGGCTACACTGATTCTAGCTTCCAATCAGATGTGGATGATTCGAAATCGACCTCTGGATTTGTATTCAAGCTCAATGGTGGTGCTGTCTCTTGGAAGAGTTCCAAGCAAGACACCACAGCGGATTCAACCACTGAGGCCAAATACATAGCTGCATCGGCTGCAGCAAAGGAGGGTGTTTGGATGAGGAATTTCATCCAAGAGTTGGGTGTCATTCCTCAAACTGTTGATCCAGTACCGGTCTACTGTGACAACACCGGTGCCGTAGCGCAAGCGAAGGAACCGAGGTCTCATCAGCGATCCAAACATATACTGAGGAAGTTCCACATAATCCGGGAGATTGTGGGAAGAGGAGACATTTCGGTAGAGAGAGTCGCCTCCGCAGATAACGTTGCTGATCCACTGACGAAGCCCCTGCCAGGACCATTGTTTGAGAAGCATCGCGAAGCAATGGGTCTAAGATCTATGGGTAGTTGGCTATAGGGCAAGTGGGAGATTGTTAGAGTAGGTGCCCGGCAAGCCAACTTGTGGCTTGGGCTTTATTGACTCTAATGTAAAACAATCTTTATTTTAATAATATTTTACGATTTTATTCGATTATGGCATTATACTTTATCTGTATACCCATGCAATCTGTATAGATAAAGTCCTTGAATATACAATAGGTACCATGAGGTCTGCGACTCCACGTAAGATCATGAAACTCATTAGGAAGCGTACCGTATATTCTAAACAGGTTCCTAGTCGATTCAGCCGCCTAAAACAAGGATAAATGTCGCACGAGCTCGAGACTAGCATCTGTGATGTAAACACCGTGTTTCATTGGCAAGGGCATGGAGATGTCCATTCATACAGATGGGTGATCATATGATGATGCACTGAACAACCCTCCCTCGGACTATCCAAGTGGTTCTCACTTATCGAGTGGAATAGTCCGAAGTTATGGTTGTACACCATTAGTCCTTTGACCCGAGACAATGTAGAGGCTATACGTACTAGCATGCACTTTGATCCATTTACCGACTCCATCGAGGGTCATCAGGTGGCGAGGTTGGGTGTAGTTTCGAAATACGTAGGAGCAAATGCATTGTAGTCGGGGATTCACCGTTCGCCTACGGGGGAAGATATCCTATGTGATCTGATGAGTTAATAGTGCAAGGAGTCTCTGGCCAGAGCAAGAAATGTGCTTTAGGGAAAGGTGTTTTCCTAGTTGCACATACCATGCCACTATTAATACTCAAAGATAAATCGCATCGTTATCGAATTCATATGCAACTCTCGATGTACCAATGGTTGCAGATTCGATCGGGATATATGTGTTGAAGGGACCGTACTGTACGCTAACCATGACTAAAGATTCTTGCAGGCACTATCAGTGATACCTAGGGGATCATGGGGCGATGCTACTAGACGCTCTTACCATGATCCGATGGGTGCAATCAGAAATGAGTTCTGACATTCTTGATCAAGGGGTTGATGAAAAGAATGGGGTTAACTAGGGTAAACCCGAATAAGAATAAATGTTATTCTGAATCACATGGAGATGTGAACCGACGGCTAGCTGTATCCCTGAACCATTGAGGGTCACACAAGTATCGGATTCTGTGTTCCCGTTGAGATAGTCAAATTTCAAGGAGTTGGAATTTGGCGACTATAGTTTGATGGAGATCAAACATGAAGCTTATAAAGGAGTTTATGAGCTGATTCCTTAGGATGGGAGAAGTGGAAGTTAGCATGATTGCTAAATAAGGAAGGAGAGTGGAACTGCCTGTTTTGTGAAGGAGTTCACTAAAACTGGCAGCTGCCAAATATGGTAACTGCCATATATGGTAATTTCTAAATTTGGCAAATGAAAATTTTGATCTTCGAAATTTTCGATTTTCATTATATGAACAAGATTTGTATCATTGGTACATCGGCGCTCTCGGATCGTCGATCGGGATTATAATGAGTTCGGAATCAATTTTTTTAGTGAATTTGGAATTTACTAATTAAATGATTGTGCTAGTAGTGGTGACTACTAACATGCACAAATTCCCATAAATATTCTAGAGGAGTCTAGAATTAAATTAACTAAGGAGTTAGTTTATAAATTAAATAATTGTTATTTAATTTAATATACATATACATGTAGATATTTTATATGGTGATATAAAATATGTGTATATAATATTATTATATCATGTATTATTAAAGGTTAATAAATACATTATATAATAAATATATGGGAGTTTATAATATGATGAAATTATTAGAGTCCTTGTGGGAGAGGGACTCCTAATTAGATTAGGAGTCTCACTCTATATATACACAATCAAGACTCATAATTAAAAACCCTAAGTTTGGCACACAAAACAAAATCTCTCCTCCCCACAAAAACCCACTCACGGCCACCAAAGAAAAAAATATATAAAATTGTTGGTTTTTGTTTTTTTCTTCCATCGTCGCACTTTCTCCGTCTTTTGGAAATTCGGAGATTACATTCTCAACGCAAGAATTGTTTGGCATTACTAGTGCAATCCAAACAAGGAATCTAGTTTCTGATCGTAGGACCCGATTAGACGATCAAAGAAGAGGGCCGTTCGTAGGGATCTAGAAGAAGGGCTATCTCCGCTTAAAAACCGGAATAGTTTGGTGTCCAACGTTTAATACGTGAATGTATAATTCTAAACGCCCTATGAATGTTTTAAACACACGACGCCCAAGAACAAAATTTTTAAACTTCTGCTGCGTCTTGGGTGCGAGAATACGATATCCCAACAGTTAGGAAGATTTGCGTTCGTTCATTCGTTTGAAGTCTAGAATCGCGTTCCCCGAGTCGAAATTGTTCCTTAACGATGATCAATGGCAAGTTTTATTCAACGTACCTTTTGAAAGCATTATCCAAGAGATATTAAATATGTGCGTATATAAAAGTTATGATGCTTTCTTGTGAGAAATCTAAATATTTAGAAGGAATATATGTATAATGATGGGCACGTGAAGCGTAACCCGTTCTCAACAATTTAGAAGCATAGGTTTATAAGGTTTAAAAGGGGTAAAATATGGTTTAATTTTAAATAATTAAGGGTATCTTGAAATAAGGGTGTTTTGATGTGTATTAGGGGTCTAAACCATAAGGTAAAATCATGTACTATGCGTGTTGATGCATTGGATCGGGTTGTGCATGCATGGGACTGGGAGGAAGGCAAACATATTCACACAGATGGCCAGTACTGAGTACCTAAGCGAGGGGGCATGTGGGCGTGCCCACCCACGAAGGGAAAAGTAGCCCACAAGAAGGGGCATACTGGCGTGCTCCCCCTTGTGGGTATGACAGATGTTTTAATGTTTTTTTCTGGGTCAACTATGTCATATAGCATGTATGTGATGGTCCAAGTGTTATTTTTATGCACGATTCATTAAATTGCGTCGAGAATGACTTACGTGGATCACTAACTATATGTAATGTATGATGGTCTTAGTATTCTATTCATGAAAGTTATTTTAATCATGTTTTAAGCATGATGTTTATGAATATTCATGGGACGTGTTTACTTTTCTTGTAAATGGCATGAATTATTTTCAAGTATGAATGTTTATGAATATCAAATGAAAAACGTGTAACATTATTTTGATGTTTATGTGTACTTGTGGTGACAGCACGTGACAGATGCCCCAGGAAGGGCTCCGAGGAGGCTTTTCAAAACAAGAATGGACGGTACATGAAACGAACCCTTACTTTTTACTTTGAAATTCTACTATTTTTTTTATATTCATTAATTCAAAAACTACAATTAAAATAACTTACCATTTCCATACATCAAAATAATTTAAAAATTTAAGCCTCAAGTGCATAAAATAACTAAAATATTCAATTACCAAAATTCGACCTCTACCTTTAACATGATCAAAATTAAATTCAAAATAAAGCATAAATCTCTATTAAAATCCTTAACAAAATATTTTAAAATTTGCCTATCAATCTAGTGCGGAAATAAATGTCCATCGAGAGTGTACTGCTGTACTCAATCAACTTAAGCGTCAGTGCCCCCCTCAATATCATCATCACCTGCAACATTCAAACCTAGTCTTTCTTAGCTCCCATTCTTATAGCGCAAGGGGACGGGCACTAGGTACAGCCACAGAAATACGATTGTCGGACGCTGCCAACCCTTGTCCCGTAAACAGGCTCCCTCTAGGGCATTTTCTCTCACGACATTCCCATAAAATTGTAAATTCATCGTTTCTTCATAAAACGGATCCCTCACATATTCTCTATCCTTTTGTCACAGTCAATTCAATCCCTCAAAATATTTTTCCTTTTTTTTATTTTTTAAAGCATAAAATATCACGACTTTCCAAAAAAAGCATTGTTAACAGTAAAAATTACACAGCCTTACCATAAAGCATAAAATATCATATTTTCATCAAAATATCATTTTATATCATTTATCATGCGTTATGATCCTTCAAGACGCTGCCAAACCTTTATGTACTACCCAGGTGTAAAATGACCGTTTTGCCCTTGAACTCTAAAATTTCTCGATTTTGAATTTTTCTTATTTTTATTGACAAGAGCCTATACCAAATAATTATTTAAGCTTAAATATAATTTTTGGTAATTTTATTTAGCTTAAATTCGTGGGTTTCGATTTAATTATCCGTAAATCGTTTTAATCCCGAATTAATTCAAATTTAAATATTTTAATCTCAAACTTTAGACATAGACTTTTTAATTCCTAAAATACCCTTGGGAGTCATGAGCCACCCTCATGACCCATGGTTCAAGCCTTTTTTTTTTTCTAGACACCCTAGTTCGAACCCAACTCAACACCAACGAGCCATCTCCAAAATTTCTCGAAACACGCCCGAGCCACCTCGAGCCAACCCCTGACCAGATCACTCATGGCCCCTCCTGACCATCATAGATTCGTTTAACCAGCCCCTAACTCATGCAAACATCCCTGCGTATAAGAATCCTAGTTGCGGCTGAGCTTCCTAATCTTCCTAAGACTCTCAATCGATCTAGGACTCAATTAGCTACTTAACCACCAATCACCTCTGACCCTCACTGTGGCGCCGGGTTTAGGAATTCATAATTATTCCCTTATTAGGTGCCACATTTACCTTCAATCCTTCTATATTGAACTTCTATTTTTATTTTTACCATTATTATTATTAGAAAGATATTGTAGATAAAATTTTGAATATTTTCTACAATAATTTAAGGATTATCTACAAATATTTACATTCTTATTTCAAATATGTTTATTTTACAGCGGAAGTCTAACATTCATATGTACAATTATGTTACAGCGGAAGTTTAACATTCATTTATAAACAGATCATCTCAACTTTCAAATGCTCTTATTTCAGCTTCAGTTATTTTCCTCTTGTTCCAATTCGGGGGTTCCTGTGTCTGGAAATTACAATAGACGAAGAGAAACAGAGGGTTAAGTCTTTGAGTACTTAGTGGGTTTAAATCAATATATGGCTTTTAAATAACACTTCATCATAATTATACATGAAATAATAGGAATAAAAATTTAGATATTATGAATGATATGCAATGAAATAATAGATAAATGAAAATTCCATAAATTAACATTGGTGGCTCTAATTGAGCACTTTGTACGAGCCGGGTGAACCATTCTCCGGACCGAAATATTCGGTGCGCGTTGTTCAGATGAACCATATACCCGGGACTTTTGACCCGTTGTTCATTGGACTCATTTTCCGGGCCGAAGCCACGTTGTCCAGTGGATTCAATTTCCGGACCGAAATCCGTTGTCCATTACTCCATTCATTCATGATATATCAATCCATTCATAAATATACAAGAAAATATATCAGTAATTGAAATAAACTGTGAATGATAATTGAACATTAAATAAATGCTATTAAAATTTCCAGGCCAAATGCCAAAGGCTTTAATAGAAGAATGAATAGTAATTTCCTCACCTGTTAACTTACAGTTTAAGCTTGATTAATACTCCGAGTTCCTGGAGCAAGTCCTAAAAATATATTATGAATGATATTTATATGTTAGAGTTTTTAAGTAACTAGCTGATCATTTCCAGATTATTTTTTGTTCAAAATTTAATCCTGTTGATTTTAATTAAGTTTCAAAAATTCATATTAATTAGAAGGTATAACCAAACATTACGAAAGTTGGCCAAAAATTCGGAAATAACCTCAGGAACGTTCGGCCGCCGGAAGATCGTCGTTCCGACGGCGCGTGGGGGTACACGTGCCGATGGTGCCGGCGCGTGGAGGGCTGTCCGGCGGCCACGCGCGGCCCGTTTTTTTCCAGCATGTGTAACTTTTTATGATCTTGAATTCTCTTATTGAAAGTTTTGCCAAATTCCTAACCGAACGATACCAGATTTAAATATCGTCCTATGGTGAACTAGGGTACTCCGGCATTCCGAAAATGTTAGTTCCGGCAATATTTTGGGATGACGGGCGGTATGTACCTCATCCATGCAACAAGAGGTACAACTTTGTTATTCAAACCGACCTCTAGTTTGGTGTGTAGCTATAATAAAAATAAACGTAAAGTACCTAGCTTGAATACGGGATACCGTAGCCGATTTGCGGAATATCTTTGTTGGATTTCCTTGTTTTCGGTCGATCCTCTTACATCATCTCCAGCGCTATATTGTTTTACTTTATGAGGTGAATATTTGGTGATTTATTGGGATTTTTCGAAAGAGGTATGGATTTTTCTTCTTTTTTTTTTCTCCTTTTTTCTCTCTTTCTTTCCTCTTCTCTCTTTCTTTCTTCCTTCCCTTTCTTCTCTCTCGGATGATATGTGGTTTGGAGGAATGGAGTCGGCTATATATAGCCGAATTTTATGATTATCCTTTTATTTTTATTATTATTTTTTTATTATTATAATTATTAATTATTTATTAAATAGAAAAAAATCTCATGTTTATCCAAACTTAATTTTATTATATTCTTGTATCTAATTATTGAACCTAATTATCTTATATTGAACTTAATAATTATTGTAATTAATTACTTAACATATATGTTGAGTTTAATTATAATATTTTATTATATTTTGGTTATTTGATTTTGGAATGGGAATTTCATGGTGCTTAATGAATTTTTAAGTGTATTGTGATGTATTTTAATGTATTTCTAGATACTTTGGACAAATAAAATTTGAACCGAAAAAATAATGTGATAAAATTTTAAAAGTGAAAATAATAAATTTATACTAATAAAAATGCATTTATGAACCTTTGTTTTTAGGGTGTCACAATATCCCCTCCTTTTAAAAATCTGGTCCCCAGATTTAAGATTTATTGGAATAAATGAGGATATTGACATCTCATATCTTTCTCTGTTTCCCACGTTGCTTCTTCAATGTTGTGGTTTTTCCATAAGACTTTTACCAACTGAATTGGTCGACCACGAAGTTCCTTTATTCTTTGGTCCAAAATCTCCACAGGTTGTTCTTCATATGTTAGATTTTCTTCCAGATCTATCTGTTGGTGGTCAATCAATTGGGCTGAGTCTACTTTATATTTCCTTAATTGTGATACGTGGAATACGTTATGTATACCAGAGATATTTTCAGGTAGAGATAGACGATAAGCACAATGCCTATTCGTTCTATCACTTCAAAGGGTCCTACAAATCGAGGATGCAACTTTCCCTTCTTTCCAGTACGCTTGATTCCTTTTCTTGGTGATACTTTTAGTAATACGAAATCTCCGACTTCAAATTTCAAATCTTTCCGCCTCTTATCTGCATAACTCTTCTGTCTACTTTGAGCTGTTTGTATTCGTTGCCTGATAAGTTTTATTTTGTCGATAGCTTCTTGTATAATGTCAGGCCTGATTGCTCGTTCTTGTCCATTCTTTGTGCCTCTTCATTCATCCATATCCCAGTTAAGAGGAGAGCGACATTTTCTTCCATATAATGCTTCATTTGGGGCCATTTTTATTGAGGATTGATAACTATTGTTGTATGAAAATTCAACTAGAGGCAAAATTTACCAGTTTGCCCCAAAATCCAGTACACATGCGCGAAGCATATCTTCCAATATTTGAATGGTTCGTTCAGACTGACCATCGGTTTGCGGATGTGCTGCTGTGCTAAAATTTAATTTGGTACCAAGGCATTCCTGAAGTTGTTTCCATAATCTTTACGTAAACTTCGGATCTCTATCAGATACTATGGTAGTGGGGATACCATGTAATCGTATAATTTCCTTCTGATAGAGTTCTGCCAGTTTTTCCACCCCATATTTGTGACTTATGGGTATGAAATGTGCTGACTTGGTCAAGCGATCAACGATTACCCATATCCTATTAAAATCTCCTGTGAGCTGGGGTAATTCGGTCACAAAGTCCATAGTTATTTGATCCCATTTCCATTCTGGTATAGGAAGTGGTTGCAAATGACCTGCTGGTCTTTGATGTTCAGCCTTTATCATTTGGCAAGATAGGCAGTGTGAAATGAAATCTGCAATATCTCGTTTCATTCCTTTCCACCATAAGTGTTTTTTAATCTCTTGGTACATCTTAGATCCTCCTGGATGAATGCTGATCCGAGACTGATGTGATTTTTCCATTATTTCCTTTTTCATTGAGCTAGGTACACAAATACAGTCATGATAGCATAGTATTCCTTGTGAATTGGTGACGAAATTGGTATCAGTACGGAGTTTTGAAACTTCTTGGTCCAATTCTTGATTTTGGTTAATTCTGGTATGAAATTCAAGTTCAATTCTCAATCCGGCCAAGTTCCCACGAGAATGGATGTGTACCCATTCTTTTACTTCTTTCATTTCTAAACAAGCCATGCTAACATTTCTACTTAAAGCATCAGCCACTACATTAGCTTTACCTGATTGATAAAGAATGGAACAATCGTAGTCTTCCAAAAATTCAATCCATCTTCTTTGCCTCATGTTCAGCTCTTTTTGAGTAAATAAATACTTCAGGCTTTTGTGGTCTGTATAAATATCAAAAGTGGAACCGTACAAGTAGTGTCTCCATTTTGCTAATGCAAACACTATTGCTCCTAATTCCAGATCATGAGTGGGATAATTTAACTCGTGATTCTTTAATTTTCTAGATGCATATGCAATAACTTTATCGTTTTGCATCAATACACATCCAAAGCCTTCTTTTGAGGCATCTGTGTAAACCACAAATCCTTCTATTCCTTCTGATAAAGCTAATACAGGTGCACTGGTAAGCATTTCTTTTAATTTGCAAAAACTTTTCTCACACTCATAATTCTATAAGAAAGGGTTGTCTTTGCGAGTTAGCTGTGTCAGGGGAACAACAATTTTCGCAAAATCTTTAATAAATCTTCGGTAGTATCCTGCTAAGCTGTAATGTCCGAGACTTAATTACTGTAATCATACGTTGATTAATTGACATGATTGAGGTTATACGAACTTGAATGAAGAAGTCGGGCATCGTTACATTATAAGTCAAGATGTTCGGCCGAACATCTCAAACGGCCGGCGCACATGCGCGAAGAAACACGCGCATATGCGAGAGGGGTCCAGAAGCCCTCGCACATATGCGCGAGATAAGGCGCGCATATGCGCGACACCTCCAGAATCTTTGGCGCATATGCGCAAGATGAAGCGCGCATATGCGCGAGTGGTTTTGTGGCAAATTTTGGAGAAGCCACGTATGATTTACATGCAATATATATATATAGTCACCTTCACTCTTTTAGATTCAGTAGAGAAGAGCCGAGGGAAGGAAGCTCCAAGTTCTTTCGAAGGAGAAATTGAGTGTTATGAAAAATCCGTCCATCTGTTTTTGAATCCGACTACAGTACTGTGTTCCTATCGACGCAGGCTACAACTGGACGTAAGTTTTGTTACGTTTAGACAGGATTGGAATTTATGATATTGTCAGAATTGAATATGAATCAGATATGATGTTTCTGCTACAGTAGACATTGTATAACTGAAGTCAGATTAAAGAATAGACTGTTTATGAAATTGTTATGAATTTCAGAGTTGAATTGATTGAGATTTGATATCAGAGTTGTATTGTTATTGATTATGAGTTATATTAATATCGATTATAACTCGTGGTATTATGTCTGTGATGTTGTGATTGACGGGGCTATCGAGACTGTATCGTTATGCCGTCAAAACATCAGTTGATTTAGATTGATCAGATTCAGTACTGATTTCGATTGTATCGTGATATCGTGGATATAATTAGATTGTATATTATTCCGATATGGATCAGATTATGAATTGATCATAGTATATTTCGATTTGAGTATTGATCAGAACATGTTTTGAATCGAATTATATACTGATATTGTATTTATACGATTGTGATTGTCAGACTGGGTATGGACAGATCAGAATACAAGACTTCGTCTTCGTCAGACCGGGAAGACAAAGGTATAAATAAATGTTGATTCGGGATTGCACAACTCGAGTTAGGTTGACTTGAGTTTCCCAAAATCACATACTTTATTTTATTGCATTGATATTTGCAATTATCAGATTGATATGTTTAATTTATTGAATTATAGCAGAGCAATAGTTTGGGTTAGGACAGATCAGCCTAGCTAGGACAGAACCGCCAAGTCTTGGACAGAACTGCTAAGACCCTAGACTTGTGGTATATCGATGAGCTTAGATGTAGATCGACGTCTATTGTAGACACTCGATATAGCATGCCCAAGTCTAAGTCTTCGTCAGAACTGCTAAGACCCTAGACTTACGGTGTATCGATGCGCTTAGATGTAGATCGATGTCTATTGTAGACACTCGATACAGCATACCAAAGTCTAAATTTGATCGGAATCCCTAGATTAGAAATAAGATAAGATCAGATAACGAGTCATTGATTCATATAGTCAGATTAGATACATGTTTTGATGTTTGATTATGATTTTATATATGTTTTATATGATTGCATGTATACATTGTTTATACTGGGATATTTATATCTCACCGGAGTTATCCGGCTGTTGTCTTGTCTGTATGTGTGCATGGCAACAGGTGGGACAGGTTCAGGGTCACAAAGATGAAGAAAGATCGAGATTAGAGTGGAGACTACGGACTTGGACTAGAGATAGGGTTGAACACTTGATAGATAGTTGTTGAAACTGAGATGTAAATGATTGTATGTTGTATCAGATTTATACTTAAATGATTGTATGTTGTATCAGATTTATACTTTTATACTGATATGTATAGGAGTTTGATTCCATTACCTTCCGCATTTTTTAAAAAAAATTTAGACCCTGTTTATTTTAATTGATTAAATTAGTCCCAATGATGGTCAAGAAGATGATTAGCGTCCGGGTCCCCACAACAGATGGTATCAGAGCGATAGATCCTTTATACTGAGATAGAAGAGAATGAGCGGGGTAGATTGAGTTTTCTTTCCTTGCATGTGATTGCTAGCATGAGATTTATTTTCAATGTTGATTGACATGGTGTATGCTAGCATGAGATGATGTTCTACTGCTTTGAAATACATGTTATCTAATTATATGATTTAAATTGGTAATATGTATTATTGAGTATGAATCAGATTTGATTCTCGATCAGCAGTAAGATGATCAGAGAAAGAATGGAATAGATTTGTTGTATTTGGGTTACTAATGTTTTGGTAATCAGATATACCTCCACGGAGAATTCCAGAAAGGGGTAGTACTTCGACTGGACAGATAGATGTATCAGAAACCCAGATGGAAACAAAGTTGAAAGAATTTTAGTTATTGCAGCCGTCGATTCTGAGTGGTATCGAGACGTCTGAAGATTCTGAGAACTGGTTTGATGACATAGAAATATTGTTCGATTTACTTGATTGTACAGATGAACATAGAGTTAAAATGGTGCCTAACCAGTTACGAGAAGCCGCCAGGAGTTGGTGGATTACCAGTAAAAGAATGTTAGAACAGAGAGGTACAGTGATTTCTTTAGAAATATTCAGAACTGAATTTTATCGAAGATTTTTCTCAGTTTCGTACCGAGAGGACAAGAAAGCAGAGTTTGAGAATTTGAGATAAGGTCAACTGAATATTGAAGGATATGTTGCTAAATTCTCTACTCTACTGCGTTTTGCTCCTCATGTAATGGGGAATGATGAAGCTGTAGCGGATCAGTTCATCAGAGGATTGAATTCGGAGATAGTTGCATTGATGAATATACAGCGACCTCACCATTTTGCTGATGCCTTGAGTAGAGCGAAGAGAGCGGAGGAGAGTCTGATTAGACAACTGAAAAGGGTGTGTGCGATACAACCCCAGACACAGCAATCCCCTCTCCGATTTGATCGCGGCAGCACGAGTGGAAAGCAAGATTTGCTGAAAGCTCGAAAGAAACAGTTTAAGAAGTTAGGAAGCGGACTGAGTGGTTCATCTAGCTCCAGTGGTTCTAGCCCAAGTTATACTGGAGTGTATTACAGAACTTGCGGAGGAAGAAATTCCACGGAACAATGCCAGGGAGTTACTGGTAGTTGTCGTATCTGGCGACAGCCGGGACATTTTGCTAGAGTTTGTCCACAGAAAGGGTCCCGAAGATTTCAGGGAGCAGGACCATCTGGTGGTAGTGACCGAGGAACAGACCCAAGAGGCACTTGATGATATAGTGACAGATACTGTTCTTTTTATGATTATATTGCATATGTATTGATATATACTAATGCATTTCTTATGATTATCTTTGACTGAGTTGCATTGATATATGCTGTACCTGTTGGTCTGTATTTACTGTAGTATTGATGTCTTTACCTTTTGGGAAAGAAAGATTGATATCAGAGATTTCTGTAAAATATTGTATACTACAGTAAGATAAGAATGAGATCGAGTTAGATTATGATGTACTTGTGTTTCTGATTTGATTGCATTGTTGATATTAATATACTAAACAAGTACAGAACTAGTATAGATTCCTTTCAGGAAGGTATAAGATTCAGCCAGATATAGCTGATGAGTAAAGATTTCACGGTAAGGATTCTAGATTTAGAATTCCTTTAATATTTGTGTTGTCTATGACTCGATTGATACAGAAAGGAGCGGATGGTATCCTTATGTATTCAGTAGATGTACTGAAATCGAGCCTAGCATTGGCAGGTTTGCCAGTGATGTACGAGTTAACTGATGTTTTGTAATGCCCAGAACAATGATTACTCATTCCGAATTGATAGATATATGTTATGAATAATGTACATAGAGATAAGAAGTAAGAGAGGAAGAAGTTGGCTTGAAATGTTGAATTTTAGGAATTTAATTCGAAGCCATACCGCACCTGCAGTGCTAGGAGACACCGCACCCGCGGTGCATGGACAGAAAGTTGGTAAGTTTTGTTCGAAGCAACACCGCACCCGCGGTAGAACAAGACCGCACCCACGGTGCTGAGACCGCACCTGCGGTAGTAACATGAATGCACCCGCGGTCGACTATTTTGGAACAATTGTAATCTTGCCGAGACATGAGCGCACCCGCGCTCATGTTAGCACCGCACCCGCGGTGGTGCTGCCGAGAAATCCACTCTCCTTCTCCTATTGACATGTGGCATGGTATACATATAGAAAGGTGCTGATTCACTCATTCTTCACCTCCAGCACAGAGAATCGAGATTCCCTCTAAGCCTCTTTAAGTTTTTCAAGACTTTAAGGTAAGATATCTCAAGATTTAGCCACCCAAATTATATTCCGAGTTGAAATTCTTGTTCGTCTCTTCAAAGGCTACAAAGTGATGTAAGTTTTATGTAATTCCAGCATGTTTCGAATTAGAGATGTTGGGGAAATTGGAATATGATAGTTATAGTGTGTTTTTGATGTTTTGAACATGATATATTCGTAAACGGATCAAAGAACGGATGTCATATGTATTTCTTATGAATTTCAGCATGTTTAGAAGTAAGACATACCGATTTTGAGTATGGTTTTGTGCATATGATTTGATTATGAGTTGAGGATGATATATGTTGATATCTGTTAAGATTTGGATTGACCGGTATTAAGAATATACGTCGTTATGCCGTCAGATTGTATCGAGATCGCGTAGTGACTTGGATATGTGTTGATTAGGTGAGAGATTGATAGATTGTGTATCAACATTTCCATTTCAGATTCGTATTGGCGATCGTGACAGCGATTGTGCGACGACAGGTATAGTACATGTTTGTTTGGGGAATCATGACTCAAATGAGATCACATTTGAGTTTCCCAACCAAAATCACATACTTGTTTATTGTTTTTATTTTGATATGATTATGATATATCTGACATGATTAGATTTGTTTATAGATCTTGTAGCAACTCATGTAAGATATGCTTTGTTTACAATGCATGGCTGATCCCAATTTCATCTTAAATGATAGATTGTTTATAGATCTTGTATGCAACTTCATGTTAAGATGATTATGCTTTGTTTACAGATTCATGTTGCATTGCATTTAAGATAGGAAAGTTTGGAGATCAGCCCAACTTCTAGACGTTCGGCGATATCACAGCTTAGGAGAAGATCACCACCCCTATTGTAGATAACGGATACAGATCAGGCCGAAGTCTAGGAATAAGACGTACCGTCACCCCGATTGGGAGGGTAGGTGATAGATCGTCTATTCACACCGGGATTCCTAGAGTTCAAGTCGAGTCGAGTCTAGACATGATTAGATTCGCATTGCATGATTTTATATGTATGACATTCATATCAGCATGTTTCATGTTTTAGATTGTTTTAATGCATGTATACATGTTTATACTGGGATTTGTTCTCACCGGTTTTCCGGCTGTTGTTATGTCTGTATGTGTGCATAACAACAGGTGGGGCAGGATCTGGGTCGAGACAGAGATGATCGTGTTAGCGTGGAGATCACGGGCGCAGCAGAGTACTAGTGGTCTTTTTATTAGCTTTGGACTATCTTTTGTTTATAGATGGGAGTGAACACTAGTTGTATATAGAATAAGACATGTATCTTTTGTAGTATGTTGTAAAATAAATAAAAAATTTATGCTTGTTTAGTTACATTTGATTTAATGTAAAAAGCGAAAAATTGACCCACATTTTAGAATAACGATCCATTTAATCCCAAGAAAAAGAATTAGAGCCCGGGTCCCCACAACAGGTGGTATCAGAGCCATAGGTTCTGTAGATTGAGATAAGATAGAATGAGCGGGGTAGATCGAGTCTTCTTCCTTGCTTTATGATGTGCTAGCATGATGTATTACTTTCATTATTACATGTTGTATGGTTATCTGACTTGTAATACAGTATGTATGAGTAAAGACTGAATCAGAGCCGATTCTGGATCAGAGGTAAATGATCAGAGGAGGACTGAGATAGTTTGTATAGCTTGTACACTAACTTGTTGACTATCATATACATGCCTCCTCGAAGAGCAGCAGTGCCATTGCGACCCACCGCACCGGAGCAGGGTAGCACATCCGGAGAGCACATGGATGTTACCGCGACTCCTATGGAAACTCTGTTGAAACGATTTCAGTCGTTTAGACCACCGACCTTAAAGGGTACAGAACTTGCAGTTGACTGTGAAAGCTGGCTTGAGGATATCGAGATGTTATTCGAGTCTCTAGAATACAGTGATGAGAAGAGAGTGAAGCTCATTGGCCATCAACTTCAAGACATAGCCAAGAACTGGTGGTTGAACATGAGAAGAGCACTAGAGCAACGTGGTACAGAGGTTACTTGGAAAGTGTTCAAGACAGAGTTTTATCAGCGGTTCTTTCCTATATCCTACCGTAAAGATAAAGGCGCTGAGTTTGCAAACTTGAGGCAAGGGCAACTGAATATTGAAGAGTACGTCGCTAAATTTTCTTCCTTGCTTCGATTTGCACCTCATGTTTCAGGTAATGATGAGGCCATGGCGGATCAATTTATAAATGGCCTAAACCCAGATATCTTTACGTTGGTAAACACGGGGAGACCGAATAATTTCGCAGATGCGTTAAATCGGGCCAAAGGAGCAGAAGCAGGATTGATAAGACAGCGGAGTGCTCCGTATGTTGCTCCTGTACCAAGATCACCGCAGCCTGCAGTGCAACCTCCTCCTCCTAGATTTGAAAGTGCAGTGGCAGAAAGGAACAGCTGAAGGCGAAGGGGAAACAGTTTAAAAGACCTGGGAGCGGCTCTTCAAGCTCCAGTGGATCAAGACAGATTGGTTTTGATCAAAGTTCAAGGTATACAGGTGTTTATTGCAGTTCCTGTGGAGGAAAGCATGCGACTGAACAGTGCCAGGGAGTCACAGGCCGATGCAATATTTGTAGGCAACCGGGGCATTTTGCCAAAGTCTATCCACAGAGGAGTGTACAGCCAGCCCAGAGTGGACGAGCATCCGGTTCAGTACCTCAGTTTGAACGGCAGGCATCATCGGTTTATTCTTTTCAGCCTCCACCGGCACAGATTCAACCCAGAGCCAGAGGTAGTCAGACTGTGAGCCAACCTCCGAGGCAACAGGCTCAAGTGTTTGCATTGACAGAGGAGCAGGCACAAGATGCGCTAGACGATGTCATTGCGGGTAACTGTTACCTTTATGGTTATCCTGCTTATATATTGATAGATACAGGTGCATCGCATACATTCATTTTAGAACGATTTGCATTGTTGCATTCTTTGCCTGTTGAGTCTTTGTTGGATGTTGTGTCTATTACTTCTCCGTTGGGAAGTGGTTTGATAGCTGTGACTACGGTTAGACATTGCATCTTACGGTTTGAGGGTCATGAAATTGATCTAGATTGCATAGTACTCGGGTTAGATGATTTTGATTGCATTGTTGGAATTGACATGTTAACTAAGTACAGAGCCACCGTAGACTGTTTTCACAAGATTGTCAGATTCAGACCCGAGATGACAGACGAGTGGAAATTCTACGGGAAGGGTTCCAGATCTCGGATTCCCTTGATTTCGGCTCTAACTATGAATAGATTGTTGCAAAAAGGAGCGGATGGGTTTCTTGTTTATGATGTAGATATGCAGAAAGCAAGCCCGACATTGGCAGATATACCAGTAGTACGGGAGTTGGCAGATATTTTTCCAGATGAGATACCAGGATTACCTCCGATTCGAGAGGTAGATTTTAGTATTGATCTTGTGCCAGGTACTGTCCCTATCTCGAGAGCTCCGTATAGGATGGCACCCATCGAACTGAAAGAATTGAAAGCACAGTTGGAAGATCTGTTAGCCAAGGGATATATTAGACCCAGTGTATCTCCTTGGGGAGCACCAGTGCTGTTTGTAAGAAAGAAAGATGGATCAATGCGGTTGTGTATCGAACAGGCAACTGAATAAGGCAACGATCAAGAATAAATATCCATTTCCTAGGATCGATGATTTATTTGATCAATTGCAGGGATCTTCGGTTTATTCTAAGATTGATTTGCGATCGGGATATCATCAGCTCAGAGTTCGGGATGTAGACATACCGAAGACAACATTTCGAACCAGGTATGGACATTACGAATTCATTGTCATGCCTTTTGGGTTGACAAATGCTCCAGCAGTATTTATGGGCTTGATGAATCAAGTTTTTCAGAGGTATTTGGATGATTTTGTGATCGTGTTTATCGATGACATTCTGGTGTATTCGAAAAATAGAAATGAGCATGCAGAGCATCTCAGAATTGTGTTGCAGACACTGAGAAATGAGAGATTGTATGCCAAATTGTCAAAGTGTGAGTTTTGGTTGAATCGAGTTGTCTTTTTGGGACATATCATATCTGGAGATGGTATTTCGGTAGATCCGAGTAAAGTGGAAGCTGTGATCAATTGGTCGAGACCGACTTCTGTGCCAGAAATACGCAGCTTCATGGGTCTAGCAGGATACTATAGACGATTCATCCAAGATTTCTCTCGTATTGCCAAGCCAATCACACAATTGACACAGAAGAATGCGCCATTCCTATGGTCTGAAGAGTGCGAATCTAGCTTTTTAGAATTGAAGAAGAGGCTGACCAGTGCACCTGTCTTGATGATTCCTTCAGGTACGGGTGATTTCGTTGTATATTGTGATGCCTCTCACAGAGGTTTGGGATGTGTTCTTATGCAGCGAGGTCATGTGGTCGCATATGCCTCAAGACAGTTGAAAACTCACGAGACTCGATACCCCATTCATGATCTTGAATTGGCGGCTATCGTATTTGCACTCAAGATCTGGCGTCATTATCTTTATGGCGAGAAATTTGAGATCTATTCAGACCTTAGAAGTCTAAAATACTTGTTTTCTCAGTCGGAGTTGAACATGAGACAGCGTAGATGGCTTGATCTATTAAAAGACTTTGATTGCGAGATCAAATATTATCCAGGGAAGTCAAATGCAGCAGCAGACGCCTTAAGTCGAAAGGTTTGTTCCCTATCCTTATCGACGATAGGTGTTACAAAACTAGTTGAAAATTGCTGTTTCTCTGGACTAGAATTTGATACAGATAGGAGGCCACTACGACTTGCTGCTATTCAAGTTGAGCCTGATTTAATCATGAGGATCAAAGAAGCTCAACGAACTGATCAGAATGTGCAAAGATCGGTTCAGATGGTCAGAACAGGATATTTATCAGAATATCAGGTGCGTGATCATGTTTTGTACGTCAATAACCGCCTCGTAGTGCCAGATGTTTCAGACTTGAGACATCAGATTATGTCCGAAGCACACTGCAGTCGGTTCAGCATTCATCCTGGTGGCAGGAAGATGTACAATGATTTGAAGACACAGTTCTGGTGGAAGCAGATGAAGTCAGACATCGCAGAGTATGTGTCTAAATGCTTAAATTGCCAACAGGTGAAGGCCGAGAGGAAGAAGCCCGGAGGTCTACTTCAGAGTTTAGCTATTCCAGAATGGAAATGGGATCACATTTCCATGGATTTCGTGACAAAGTTACCCCGATCTTCCCGAGGCTGTGATGCAATTTGGGTCATTATCGACAGATTGACCAAATCAGCTTGCTTCATCCCGTACAGAATGACTTACAGACATGATCAAATGGCGGAGATATATGTTCGAGAGGTAGTCAGATTACACGGTGTGCCGAAGTCTATCGTATCAGATCGTGATCCACGATTCACTTCTCACTTCTGGCACAGTTTGCAGCAGGCTTTGGGTACGACATTACACCTAAGTACTGCGTATCATCCTCAGACAAACGGACAGTCAGAACGAACTATCCAGATATTAGAGGATATGTTGAGAGCCGTAGTGCTAGATTTTGGCACTAGTTGGCAAGATTACCTACCTCTTTGCGAATTCTCTTACAATAATAGCTATCAGACGAGCATTGAGATGGCACCGTTTGAAGCTTTATATGGTAAGAAGTGCAGATCTCCGCTATACTGGGATGACATCTCCGAGGTACCAGAACTTGGACCAGATATGATTCGTGACATGACTGAGAAGGTGAAAGTCATTCAGAAGAGAATGAAGACGGCACAAGATAGGCAAGCGAAGTACGCCAATATCCGACGTAGACCGTTAGTATTTGAGGTAGGAGATAGAGCATTCTTAAATATTTCTCCTTTCAGAGGCGTTGTAAGATTTGGCAAACGCGGGAAACTATCTCCCCGATACATTGGTCCTTACGAGATTCTTGAGAAGATTGGCGATCGAGCTTACAGACTTGCTCTTCCTCCTTCTCTGTCCGGAATACATGACGTGTTTCATGTGTCAATGTTACGAAGATATATACCAGATGTTTCTCATGTCATTCAGCCTGACGAAGCTGAGCTTGATCAGACCTTGAGTTATGTTGAACAACCGATACAGATCCTTGATCGGAAAGAAAAGAAGCTTAGAACGAAAGTTATTCCACTTGTGAAAGTTCAGTGGAGTCGTCATGGCATCGAGGAAGCGACTTGGGAAACAGAGGCAAGCATGAAACAAAAACACCCCGAGCTATTTGTATGACGTAAGTAATTATTCAGCTTTTGATTTTAAGGCTGCTTTAAATACCTTGATTTATTGAATTCAAGTTCGAGGACGAACTTATGTCTTAGAGGGGGAGAAATGTAATGCCCAGAACAATGATTACTCATTTCGAATTGATAGATATATGTTATGAATAATGTACATAGAGATAAGAAGTAAGAGAGGAAGAAGTTGGCTTGAAATGTTGAATTCTAGGAATTTAATTCGAAGCCATACCGCACCTGCAGTGCTAGGAGACACCGCACCCGCGGTGCATGGACAGAAAGTTGGTAAGTTTTGTTCGAAGCAACATCGCACCCGCGGTAGAACAAGACCGCACCCGCGGTGCTGAGACCGCACCCGCGGTAGTAACATGAATGCACCCGCGGTCGACTATTTTGGAACAATTGTAATCTCGTCGAGACATGAGCGCACCCGCGCTCATGTTAGCACCGCACCCGCGGTGGTGCTGCCGAGAAATCCACTCTCCTTCTCCTATTGACATGTGGCATGGTATATATATAGAAAGGTGCTGATTCACTCATTCTTCACCTCCAGCACAGAGAATCGAGATTCCCTCTAAGCCTCTTTAAGTTTTTCAAGACTTTAAGGTAAGATATCTCAAGATTTAGCCACTCAAATTATATTCCGAGTTGAAATTCTTGTTCGTCTCTTCAAAGGCTACAAAGTGATGTAAGTTTTATGTAATTCCAGCATGTTTCGAATTAGAGATGTTGAGGAAATTGGAATATGATAGTTATAGTGTGTTTTTGATGTTTTGAACATGATATATTCGTAAACGGATCAAAGAACGGATGTCATATGTATTACTTATGAATTTAAGCATGTTTAGAAGTAAGACATACCGATTTTGAGTATGGTTTTGTGCATATGATTTGATTATGAGTTGAGGATGATATATGTTGATATCTGTTAAGATTTGGATTGACCGGTATTAAGAATATACGTCGTTATGCCGTCAGATTGTATCGAGATCGCGTAGTGACTTGGATATGTGTTGATTAGATGAGAGATTGATAGATTGTGTATCAACATTTCCATTTCGAATTCGTATTGGCGATCGTGACAGCGATTGTGCGACGACAGGTATAGTACATGTTTTGTTTGGGGAATCATGACTCAAATGAGATCACATTTGAGTTTCCCAACCAAAATCACATACTTGTTTATTGTTTTATTTTGATATGATTATGATATATCTTGACATGATTAGATTTGTTTATAGATCTTGTATGCAACTCATGTTAAGATGATTATGCTTAGTTTACAGATCATGTTGCATTGCATTTAAGATAGGAAAGTTTGGAGATCAGCCAAACTTCTAGACGTTCGGCGATATCACAGCTTAGGGGAAGATCACCACCCCTATTGTAGATGCGGATACAGATCAGGCCGAAGTCTAGGAATAAGACGTACCGTCACCCCGATTGGGAGGGTAGGTGATAGATCGTCTTATTCACCCGGGATCCCTAGAGTTCTAGTCGAGTCGAGTCTAGACATGATTAGATTCGCATTGCATGATTTTATATGTATGACATTCATATCAGCATGTTTCATGTTTTAGATTGTTTTAATGCATGTATACATGTTTATACTGGGATTTGTTCTCACCGGTTTTCCGGCTGTTGTTATGTCTGTATGTGTGCATAACAACAAGTGGGGCAGGATCTGGGTCGAGACAGAGATGATCGTGTTAGCGTGGAGATCACGGGCGCATCAGAGTACTAGTGGTCTTTTTATTAGCTTTGGACTATCTTTTGTTTATAGATGGGAGTGAACACTAGTTGTATATAGAATAAGACATGTATCTTTTGTTGTATGTTGTAAAATAAATAAAGAACTTATGCTTGTTTAGTTACATTTGATTTAATGTAAAAAGCGAATAATTGACCCACATTTTAGAATAACGATCCATTTAATCCCAAGAAAAAGAATTAGAGCCCGGGTCCCCACATGTTTGCCCAGATAAGATTTCAGATTTACTTTGTATCAGAAAGAAAAATTTCAGAATTGAATTGATATCAGCATCTGATTGATTGAATCGAATATCTGAAGATTGTATTGAATACTCTGAGAACTATGATTACTGTATACAGAAATTATTCAGATATGAATCCTGCTTGAAACAGATTGTATTCAGAATATGCGATATCTGAAGTTATTATACCAATTGATTTTGACACAGTTGAGATTATGATTAGTGACTGAGAATGATATTGATATCAGAAAGATCAGAAATATCAGAAAATTTCAGAAACGTCAGAAATGTCGGAAATTTTTTTTGGTCTGAATTGACAGATTATCGTATATGATTGTTGTTTTGTGTCTGCCTGAGTATTGTTATATTTCGAAAGCCGTATTTGATACAGATCATTATGAACCGTTGAGATTATATACAGTTCAATTCGAATCAGAGTTGAATTCGAGAATTTCAGTGATTCAGAAATGTGATCAGAATATTCAGAACTAGATTTCGATAATCAGAGCAGAGTATCGATCAGAGGGACAGATATGTGATTTTTACTGTATGAGAATGAGTATCTGGTGATGTCAAATATTTAAGAATTGTACAGCAAAATTTGATATCGACAGTCAGAACCGAATACCAGGTAGGTATTTTTCTTTCATTTATATTATTAACTGATTTGTTTATATCAAATGGTGCGAATTTGAAATGACAGATAGTGTCAGAAACGCACAGTAGTGAATTCAGTTTTCAGTTGGTATTTGTGAATGTATGATATTCGAACAGATAGTTGTGATATAGACAGATTAATTCAGTTATGGCAAAATTTATGCTGCAATGTTGGCAGAATTTGTACTGATATGTCTGAATCGCCAATAAATGAAGATAAAAAGATAGAGATCAGAAGATTTATTACAGAATTTGTATATTCTGACTAGACATGGGGAGTATAATTCGATGAATTTCGTAATGAGATCACTACAATACTTTCCAGATTGAGATATGATATGATGGTGATTGACATATTGTTCAATCTATATCTATTAGTTTGTACAAGATGACGTACAAACATGACCAGATGACAAAGATCGATGTTAAAGAAATGGTCAGATTGACCATAATATTGAAATAAATTATATCAGATTGTGAATTCTGATTGATTTTGTATTTGTGGCAGAATATACCATGAACTCATTCATATATTATCCATAGACTGACAGATAGCCAGAGCGTACTATCCAGATATGGGAAGATATTTGTGGAACTGTAGTGCTGGTTGCTAGCACTAATTGATATGAAATATTGTCGCTGTGTGAACCATTGTACGATAATAGTTATCAGATTATCATATGGATAATGAGATAGTTACAAATGAGAGATTGTACAGTGAGTACTACAGATTTCTTTAGTACAAGAATAATATCTCGGAGATACCTGAGATAGGATCTGATATGGTTAGAGATATGACAAAGAAAATGTAGCTAAATTCAGAAAAAAATGAAGATAGCTCAGACCAGACAGACTAAATATGCCAATGTCGGATAGTGACGATTGGTATTTGAGGCCAAAGATAGAATATATGCCTTGAATGGGATAAGCAGATTTGATAACAGCTGATGGTAATGATTTGTTAGGAGCTATGGTTTGGTATATACAGATGTCGTATCGCCAGTATTGTGAGATTGATACTGTCGGAGTTATTTCGAAGGGTATTATGAAATTTTACTTTTTGAATTATTATTCCAGATTGGAATCAGAATCAGTAGGAGTAAGAGAATTCAGAATGAAGATTATTCTGCTGTTGAAAGTTCAGTAGAGTTATCCTGATATGAGATTAAGATTTCAGAATTGATTCATCGAGATGAGTTTCTGTTTTAAACTCTGTTATCCATTTCTTCGAATATATCTGAATTGATTGCTTGCGAGTTCGAGGACGAACTCAGATCTAAGAGGGGGAGAAATGTAATGCCCGAGACTTAATTACTGTAATCATACGTTGATTAATTGACATGATTGAGGTTATACGAACTTGAATGAAGAAGTCGGGCATCGTTACATTATAAGTCAAGATGTTCAACCGAACATCTCAAGATGTTCGGCCGAACATCTCAAACGGCCGGTGCACATGCGCGAAGAAACACGCGCATATGCGAGAGGGGTCCAGAAGCCCTCGCGCATATGCGCGAGATAAGGCGCGCATATGCGCGACACCTCCAGAATCTTTGGCGCATATGCGCGAGTGGTTTTGTGGCAAATTTTGGAGAAGCCACGTATGATTTACATGCAATATACATATATATATATATATATATATATATATATATATATATATATATATAGTCACCTTCACTCTTTTAGATTCAGTAGAGAAGAGCCGAGGGAAGGAAGCTCCAAGTTCTTTCGAAGGAGAAATTGAGTGTTATGAAAAATCCGTCCGTCTGTTTTTGAATCCGACTACAGTACTGTGTTCCTATCGACGCAGGCTACAACTGGACGTAAGTTTTGTTACGTTTAGACAGGATTGGAATTTATGATATTGTCAGAATTGAATATGAATCAGATATGATGTTTCTGCTACAGTAGACATTGTATAACTGAAGTCAGATTAAAGAATAGACTGTTTATGAAATTGTTATGAATTTCAGAGTTGAATTGATTGAGATTTGATATCAGAGTTGTATTGTTATTGATTATGAGTTATATTAATACCGATTATAACTCGTGGTATTATGTCTGTGATGTTGTGATTGACGGGGCTATCGAGACTGTATCGTTATGCCGTCGAAATATCAGTTGATTTAGATTGATCAGATTCAGTACTGATTTCGATTGTATCGTGATATCGTGGATATAATTATATTGTACATTATTCCGATATGGATCAGATTATGAATTGATCAGAGTATATTTCGATTTGAGTATTGATCAGAACAGGTTTTGAATCGAATTATATACTGATATTGTATTTATATGATTGTGATTGCCAGACTGGGTATGGACAGATCAGAATACAAGACTTCGTCTTCGTCAGACCGAGAAGACAAAGGTATAAATAAATGTTGATTCGGGATTGCACAACTCGAGTTAGGTTGATTTGAGTTTCCCAAAATCACATACTTTATTTTATTGCATTGATATTTGCAATTATCAGATTGATATGTAGCTAGGGCAGAACCGCCAAGTCTTGGACAGAACTGCTAAGACCCTAGACTTGTGGTATATCGATGATCTTAGATGTAGATCGACGTCTATTGTAGACACTCGATATAGCATGCCCAAGTCTAAGTCTTTGTCAGAACTGATAAGACCCTAGACTTACGGTGTATCGATGAGCTTAGATGTAGATCGACGTCTATTTTAGACACTCGATACAGCATACCAAAGTCTAAATTAGATCAGGATCCCTAGATTAGAAATAAGATAAGATCAGATAACGAGTTATTGATTCATGTAGTCAGATTGGATACATGTTTTGATATTTGGTTATGATTTTATATATGTTTTATATGATTGCATGTATACATTGTTTATACTGGGATATTTATATCTCACCGGAGTTATCCGGCTGTTTTCTTGTCTGTATGTGTGCATGGCAACAGGTGGGACATGTTCAGGGTCACAGAGATGAAGAAAGATCGAGATTAGAGTGGAGACTACAGACTTGGACTAGAGATAGGGTTGAACTACTTGATAGATAGTTGTTGAACCTGAGATGTAAATGATTGTATGTTGTATCAGATTTATACTTTTATACTGATATGTATAGGAGTTTGATTCCATTACCTTCCGCATTTTAAAAAAAAATTTAGACCCTATTTATTTTAATTGATTAAATTAGTCCCAATGATGGTCAAGAAGATGATTAGGGTCCGGGTCCCCACATAAGCCGAGAAAACTTCTATTTTCTAGTGATGTTGATTGGTTGTTTCCAACGAGATATGGCTTCTATTTTTGCAGGATCTACTTCCAGTCCTTTCTTAGAGATAAAGTGGCCAAGAAATGACACTTTTTCTAGCCAAAATTCACACTTACTGAATTTGGCATACAATTGATGCTCTTTCAAAGTTTTGAGAATCAATCGTAGATGTTGAGCATGTTCCTCATGACTTCTTGAAAATATCAAAATGTCATCTATGAATATGACAACGAATTTGTCCAAGAATGGTTGAAATATTCGATGCATCATATCCATGAAAGCTGTAGGAGCATTGGTTAATCCGAATGGCATTACCACAAACTCATAGTGTCAATAACGGGTATTAAAAGCCGTTTTGGAGATGTCATCCTCCTTAATCCTCAATTGGTAATATCCTTGTCGCAAATCAAGTTTTGAATATACTTGAGATCCTTGTAAAACATCAAACAATTCTTCGATATGCGGGAGAGGATATTTGTTTTTTATGGTAACATTGTTAAGTTCTCGATAATCAATGCACATCCTTAGAGTTCCATCTTTCTTTTTGACAAATAATACAAGAGCACCCCATGGCGAGGTACTAGGTCGGACATATTTCTTGTCCATGAGCTCTTGTAATTGAAGTTTTAATTCTGAAGGTGCCATTCGGTATGGAGTTTTAGATCTGGGTTGTGCTCCAGGTATTAGATCAATGGAAAACTCTACATCTCTCTGAGGAGGTAAATTATTGATCTCTTCAGGAAAAACCTCTGAAAATTCTTGTACAACTGAGATTTCTGAGATCTTGAGTTGATCTTTTGGCTTATTTATCAAATAAGCTAGAAATCCTTGTCCGTTGTCTTTTAGTATAGCTCTAGCGTCTACGGTTGATACTATTCCCATGGTATGGTTAGCTTTGGAAATGATTGGATGAGAAGTTTGAAGATAAACTTCTTTGGTATAGCAATTGAGTTGGGCTTGGTGTCTAAATAACCAGTCCATTCCAACAATAATATCATAGTTCTTGATAGATAATTCAAACAAATCTGCTAGATATTCTTTTTCTTGGAAGTTTAAGGAACAATTTCTGTAAAAGATGTCAGTAATCATCGTTGTACCTAAAGGTGAGCTAATTTCGAAGCTATATGGTAGCTGCTCAAATAACAGTGGTAATTTATGTGAAAAAACTTTTGAGATAAAAGAATGAGTAGCTCCTGGATCAAATAAAGTTTTTGCAGAACTGGATAATATGGTAACAGTACCTTCTACGACTGCAGTGGGGTCAACTTCCTCCTATTGGTTTCCTAAAAGAGCATAAGCTCGAGCAGGTATCTTTGGCTTTGTTGTGGGTTGAGTCTTTTGCGTTCATTTTGGACAATCTTGAATACGGTGTTGCTCACTTCCGCAAATAAGACATTTCCCACCTTTTCTCCAGCACTTTTCTTCTTCGTGATTTGGTAATCCACAATATCCACACTTTTTATTGTTGTTTCTTGGAACTTTTCCTTTAATAGCTTCTCCTTGCTTGACCGGTTGTGTTCTCCTTTTAACTTTTCTTTTCCGGTTATCCTCATAAAGGTTGGACTTCCCAATTTTCTTTTCTTCTTCCTCTTTTTTAAGAAGTGTCTTGATGTCTTCTTCCACTCGTAGGGCTTGATTAACACCAGAAACATAACTGGTAACTTCTGTGGACAGTGTTGCCCAACGAATATCGAGCTTTAACCCTTGAAATTTTTTTTCATTTTTCTTACCTCATCTATCATGTAGTGTGGTGCATAATGTATAAGACGGTGGAATTCTGCCTCATATTGAGCTATGGTCATGTCACCTTGGACTAAATCCATAAATTCATGTTCTCGGGTATTTAATATAACTTGAGTTATATATTTACCTTCGAACTCTTGCAGAAAATTTTCCCATGTTTTTGGGGTGTGATTCTTTGTCCACTTATGTTCCACTGTACGCCACCAGTTATGAGCTGCTTCCTCAAATAAGTAAGTGGAAAAATTTACCTTTTGTTTTTTAGGATAATTGAGAATAGAGAATATTTTGTTGATTTTGCTTAGCCAAGATTCTGCTTGACAAGCATCTGGTTTTCCTTCAAACTTTGGCGGTTTGAATCTCAAAAATCTCTCAAGAGCTCTATCATTCGCCTCAAGGTGATGTTCTTGAGCTTGATCATGAGGTCGTTGTTGATTTTGTTGAAAAAACAGCACAAATTGATGTATTATTTCAAACACATTTTGTATGTTTTGTTCTTGGGGGGGGGATTGTGTTGAGCGTTTGGAATTTCCACCAGTTGCCGAGTTGTGGTCATCTTGAGGGGGGATGTCTTGTCTGATTCTGGCTTGAGTACTATTTTGTGAAGACGTCATTCTAAACACATAAATATAAAATATGAACATATCTTGTAATGAATGTACATAGTTATGTCAGAGGGTAAACAGTCAGTTTTATTTATAAACAAGACATGTTTCAAATATTTACAATACCCAAGAAATACAATCAAAACAAGCAAACTTAGTCATCGTGCCTACAAAAAATGATGACCATGATAATCATCATACCTACAAAAGATGATGATTATTAATACCAGTTATATACTAGTGCCAAACAGTCATTGTCTTCAGTCTTCGTCGGAGAGATCTATAAAAGTTGTGTGGCTCGAACCTTCATTTGTGCCTGTGATTTCCATGGTAATATTTTGATCCGTATTCGGCTGTGATGTATGTGGTTCAATTGGGTCCGGTTCATAACCAAGCTCATTTTCATTTTCACTTTCAGGTAGGAGAGTCATTGGAATAAGTTCATCTACTCCAAATACAAAGTCTTCCCATATGGGGTTATATGGGAAGACAGGAAGAAATTCAACTTCCGGTGACTGCAACAGATAATCTTTTATCATAAAGGGGTCTTGATCTATTGTTGTGTTCATGATTCCAGAATATTCTGCAAAAAGGGCTGGTACATACTCTGGAATACTACTACCTCCGGTTTCAAATGTGCTAATGATGGGAGGAGTTGTGGTCCAGAGTCAATCCTAGTCCGTATTTACCAGCGATAGAATGGGAGAGTTTATTACTTTATTGTGTATTCCGGAATGGACACATTGAAAACCATTCGACCTCATCGGGCACTCAACAGCTTCCTAAAGCGCACTCGCTCATTAGTCGTAAGACTAAAGCACTCCTCTATCCATCTATCAAGAGGGCCCTGGAGAGTAAGCCACCCTACTCCACTTACTCCCATTACCTCAGTTCCATTCTTGGATACCTACATACCAACCTGGGGGCCCTTTGGAGATAGGCCTTACGCTGCTAGGCCAGCTGTAGCTATATCTGATCCGTACTTCCTTGCCCGAGTGGAGCTCTTTTTGGGGTGGACTACACGAGTCTTATGAAAGAGAGCCGAGGACTATATAATAGCAAAGGGTTTCTGCACCTAGATTCATACCACAGGGGAGGA